>NC_133666.1:35003924-35306833 GCF_037893015.1 Macrotis lagotis
AACCCCCCCCCAAAGTGGTCATCTAGTTTTTGATAAAAAAAAAACTTCCAGAGAGGGTACAGCCCATTACCTTTGAAAGCATTTGTTAAATAGGCATAATAATGGCACCTATCTTACAAGGCTGTTGTGAGGCTCAGATAAGATAATAGATATGCATTGACTGTGATTATTATTACTACAGAACAGCTGTTGCAGTACAGTGAAAAGATGACTAGATTGGAAGTCAGAGAACCTGTATTCGAACTCTGCCTCTATTGCTTACCCACCAGGTGACAATGGCACGTTGCCTATATCTCTGGGCTTCAAGTCTCGCATCTATATAAAAATGGAGATGCCCACCATATGACCCAAAGCTTAGAGTTAGGGGGTTTAATATAGTTCAAGATATAATGAGGTGGTACAGTGCACAGAGGAATTTGAACCTGGAGTCAGGAAGACCTGAGTTCAAATCTAGACTCATATACGTATTAGCTCTTATGACCATAGGCATGTTACTTCACTTATATTTCCTTCAGTTTCCTCATCTATAAAATGAGAATAATAGTAACAGTATCTCCCAGGTTATTGTGAAGATCAAAAGAGTTAATATTTGTAAAGTGCTTTCTAGACCTCAAATGTGTTACGCAGCTAGGAGAGAACATTGGTCTTAGAGTCAGGAAGTTGGGAGTTCAAATTTGACTTCAGACACCTGATACTTACTAGCTGAATGACTTTGAGCAAGCCACTTAACCCTGATTGCCTTGAATCCAGGACCATCTCCAGTCATTCTGATTCATATCTTGTCACTGCACCCAGATGAGAGGAGAGTGAAACTCACCCCTTCACTCAAATCCATGTGCTTGTCATGGAATCACCTACCTGATGTTATAGTCTTCTTTGAGAATGAAAGACAGACATCACCACCACCACCATCATCATCATCATTAGCTATTTTCATTATTACTTCACTCCATTCTCAGTGTCCTGTGAGGACAAAATCTTAGAGGACTGACTGTTCCTAAGCTACAATAGTGGGATAGAAGTACTAGGAGGCGCATTAAGATTGAATGAAACCTTTCTCAAAGTGGAATTGACTGCCTTTGGAAACAGTTGGCACTCACTCCCCATAGACCCTTAACCCAAAGTAAGATGGTCACTTGGCCTACTTATGTGGGAGTTTGTAGAGGGTGCCATTGTTTAAGTGCCATTTGGAATTATCTGTCCACCAACTGGGGGATGACTGAACAAAGAGTGGTAAATAGAATTAATAGAATATTACTGTACAGCAAAAAACACTAGATATTAAGAAGTCAAGGACAAATATCAGAAGGCTTATATGAACTGATTACCAAATGAGCAGAACTAGGAAGATGATATGCAAAATGACTAATACTGTAAATGAAAGAGAGACAGCTTGGTGGAAGGAGCATAGAATTAGGATTCAGAGGATCTGGGTTCAGTTTCCAGCTCTATACTTACTGTCTTGGTGACCATGGCTAAGTCACTTAACATCAGAGATTCAAATTTCTCATCTGTAAAATGAGGGAGTTGGATTCAGTGATCTCTTAGGTCTCTTCCAATTCTGAAACTATGAGCCCATAGGGGAAAACAGCATTATAAAATTCCAGTGGTGACACCAGACTACTTACTGCCACTGATAGATACCTCTCTCTTCTAGGTGATGGTTGTGGGGCCAACCAGGACAGGAAATTATGGGTATAAAATGACTTATCCACTAAAGAAATGGCCAGTGGTTTGGGTTGGGTTTTTTATTTTATTGCAAAAAAAGCAAAGAGAGTGTTTATTGGGAATTGATATCTGTGGGGTTTTAAAAAATCATTAATACAATTTTTCTTTTTTTCTTTTTTGAAGACGGATTGGACTAAATGCTTTTAAGGTCCCTTTTTTCTTTTTTAAGTAGCTTTACCAATACCTCCAAGGCAATGTGGGAATTGTCTTTTCTGTGCCTGCCATCTTGTGGACAGGATAATTCAGTGCATAGTCATTGTAATTTTATCCTAGTTAAAGGATGGTGGACTAGAGGGCCCATGTGGGAGTTTGTTTTGCTTGATTTTGAGTATTAATGACAAGGTTTTGGCTTTTCTTTTTATTTCTTTTTCCCTCCAATGTTAGGCAGAGTGAGAGAGAGAAAATAAATTTTTTCTAGTTGAAAAAAAATTTTAAAGGGCAACTGCTTAGGGGGCAGCTGGGTGGCGCAGTGGATAGAGCACCAGCCCTGGAGTCAGGAGTACCTGAGTTCAAACACTTAATAATTACCTAGCTGTGTGGCCTTGGGCAAGGCACTTAATCCCATTGCCTTGCAAAAAAACAAAACAACAAAAAAGGGTAACTGCTTCCTTGTCAGTTGTCAAAGCATTCACTTCCATTTAATAATGGGGTAATATTAGTGGAAAGAAAGTGTCTCATCTCTCTCTGAAAACGACTGAGTCCTTCCATTTGACTGGAGTTCCAAAGGTCACTCCTTGCTTCTTAGGATATTGGTGCTGGCTGGTGATAACACTCCATTTCTTAATTTCCTGTGGCTTACTCTCCTGATTAAGGTTGGAGACTTTATTCCTGCAATCGGAAAGGATGAATAAAAAGGGTAGGAAGCCTTGTTTCTTGAGAGGCATATAGCTTCAGAGGAGCAAGAAGATCTTAAGGTCTTCTCCTTTACCATACCTTTCTTGCTAAGTATATCCTACCACCAGAGTGAAGGTAAAGACAATGAGGCTGAGAAGCAGCTGAAGTCTGGCCTTTTTTTTAATAACCCAGTAGTTCTAGCTTTGTTGCCAAAAGAAAAAGGCTCCCTCCAAACATGTGGTTAGTCAATCGGAGCCAGTTACAGAATTTCTTTGCATGCTCCGCAGTCTTTTCAGAGCATATCTCTCAGATGTCATGAAAATTCTCCCTGAAGTATTTGCCACATGAAGAGAAACCATCTGCTCCCTAGCATCCTTTACATGGAAATGTCATTTAAGATAGCTTCCCCTTAGACCTAGTATATTTATTAGATCTCAATTAACAGAATTCCCAACACTGTCCCATTACCACCCAGGTCAGTTGTGCTATGTTGAAACAGTTGTTTAGAAGCAGATAAGTTGCTACAGAAATACCACATATTTCTGTAGAACTGAAATGTAGGGGACTTTCTGGTAATGAGAACAGGATTAAACTACAGTCAAAGTATCCAGGTTCAAATCCTGACTCCTGCACTTAAACTACTTTGGCTAAGTCCTTTTTCAGTTTTTTTTTTAATCTATAAAATGGGAAGAAGGGGACCGGTACCTATAAAATGGTTTCTAAGTACCACACAATTCTAGAGCTCATGAGCCTATGTTAACAGGCCTTTTCTAATTCTGAGCAACTTTTGGGAAATTTAGGGGAAAGTATTTTCCCCCACTATTTCAATACTTGCCTTAAAAAAAATTCAATTAGCTTCAAAGTTAATTTTTGAAATGAAGTTTTATTTTCTCATGGAATTCTGCAAGTTTGGTATCTTGTGTAGCAAACACGAATATAAGCTTTTAGGAGGTTTTTAAGTGTTTTCAATCTACTTGACCTAGAAAGTGGTAAACTTTATTAACATTCAAAATCTGTCAGTTTACTATATCCTTTGGTCTTTGGAAAGGAAATCTGCTTTTTGAGTGGAATTGATTGGTCTGATTTCATCATGTCTTATTGCTGTAGCATGCACCAGAACAACAGGATATGTAAAATGTTTAATAATTATAAATCAATCAATCAACAGGATTTTATTTAGGACCTATTATGTGCCAGACACAATATTAGGCTCTTGGAATGCAAGTACAAAGAATGGAATGTGGAAATGTTTTATTATATTCTTCAGAAACTTATTATCACACTATTTAAATCTAAATTTATATAACTAGAGATTAATAATAATAATAATGTTTGTCCTTCATTCTCAAAGAAGACTATGACAATGAGGGAGGTGATGCCATGTTCTTGTGGTTAGCAGAAATAATCTCTCTTCTCAAAGAATAGCACAGGGAATGGGAACAAATAATACACATTAATACATGCTGTATAAATACAAAATGAATATACCTACATACACAAACACAAAGCAGTTAAATAAAAGGAAGTTTTGGAGGGAGGACATTGGTACTTGGGGGAATCAGGAAAGAATTTATGCAGAAGATGGTATACCTGAATGGCATCTTAAAAAAAGAAAGGAACTTGAAGAGGTGGAGGGTAAAGGTGTCCATTCCAGGCAGGTGGTACTGCCACTGCGAAGACATAGAGACTAGACGCATGATATTCTCTTTGAGGAGTTCAAGAAAGCTAGTTTGAACAGATCTCCAAGTGTATCCATTGAGGTCAGGAAGATAGTTTGGAGGCAGGTTGTAGAGGCGTTTTAAACAATAAACAGAGTTTCTGTTTTATTGCAGAGGCAATAGGGAGCCACTAGAATTCATTGAGGAGCATAATCACCTGGTCAGGTCTGAATTTAAGGAAAATTACTCTGGCATGGGTACTATAGGAAGGAGGAAAAGCATGCAGTGGGAAGACCAATAAAGAGGCAGTTGTACTAATCTTGTTAAGAAGGGCTGAGGACCTAAATTAATGTGATGATTGTCCAGAAGTGGTTTGATGTGAGAGATTCTAGGAAGGTAAAAATCAAAAGATTTGGCAATTGATTGGAGATATAGAATAGGGGAGAATGAAGAGTCCAGAATAACACTGAGATTATGCACCTGTGAGAATGGAAGGATGGTGCTGCCTTTGACAGAAAGAGGGAAGTTAGGAAGAAGTCTGGCTTTAGGGGAAAAGATAATCAGTTCAATTTTGGACATGTTGATAGAAGATGTCTCTAAGAATCCAGTTTAAGATGTGAAGTAGGAGTAGCCTCTCATCTGTTCCCTCATTTCCCCTGATGATCTTGGGTTCAGAAACCCTGTCTGTTAAGACTTTCTCTGACATTTTACTAGCTATCTGACCTTGGTAAATCACTTGCCGTCTCTGAGCCTCAGTTTCCCTCATTTGTAAAATGGGGATAATAATATTTGCACCATTAAGGGAAAGCTCTTTGTAAACCTTTTTTTTTTAGGTTTTTGCAAGCCAATGGGGTGAAGTGGCTCGCCCAAGGCCACACAGCTAAGTCATTATTAAGCGTCTGAGGCCGCATTTGAACTCAGGTCCTCCTGACTCCGCTGGTGCTCTATTCAGTGCACCACCTAGCCGCCCCTTCTTTGTAAATCTTAAAGCACTAACAAGATGCAAATTATTTTTGATCTCCTAAAGACCCAGTGCTCTTGAAAAGAACTTGACCTTTCTGAACTTCAGTGTTTTCTTCATCTGTAAAATGTGGATAAAAATACTTGCCCTTTAGAGCTGGGAGATAGCCTGGCAGAGAATAGTGGCTAGATGGTTGTCAGAGACAGGAAACTCTGGGTTCAAATTCCATCTCTGATACATACTGATTTTGTCACTCACTTATTCCTTCAGTGCTCAAGGCAACACTCTTAAAACTATAGATATCACATTGGTGCTGGCCTGCATTGGTAGAAGGCAATTTCCTCTTTTAAACGTTTCCTATATTCATGAAACCACAGATCCAGGTCTTATACCCTTGGCCTTGGAAATAAGTTGGCCACTCATAGTTCAGAAAAACTAGCTTCAATCTTACCTTAGACTCTAGCAATGGATGCCGGGACAAATTACTTAAGTTCTCTGCCTCAGCAGCTCTTTAAGACTAGTAAGTTTGTCAACCAGGTGAAGCCACCCCTCAAAATGTAGAAGAGTCCAAGTTGAGTTCAAAGCATAAAAGTTTTATTATGAGGAAAATCACTCTAGTGCCGAGGTACAAAGGAGCCCACAACTCAGGAGATGCAGGGAGATTTATACTTGAAAATTATAAAGGGAAGCTTCAGGGAGGGGTTGGGGGGAAAGAATGGACAATCTTTCCAAGGATGAGGAGGATGTTTTGCAAGAACAGTTGACTATCAGGCTGGTTTGGGCCAGTTTGGGGGGGACACAGCTCAGCAAGATCAGTCAGTGAACTTTAGCAAAGGAATCTGGGAGTGAGCAAGACTTTGGCTCACTGCAGACTCTTGATTGACTCCTTTCAGCAAATAGGTTTACTCTGAGTCTAGTGCTGCTGCCTGACAAGATAACTCATAGAAAATAGACATATTAATCTCAAGGGTTCATCCACAAGTTATAAGTCCAATGAGATCTACAATAGTGGAAGAAATTATCTCACACATCACAGTCAGGTGACTTGGGCAGTATCATAAACTAGATTTGTTGGGGTTTTTTTCAGTGAGGGAAAATTGTGTACCATATGATAGGCTGAATGATTGAATGATAAGATCCCCTCCACTCCCCTACCCCCCATCCTTACCCATTCCCCTATCCCCTAATTCACCAGCGACTCATTGATGTCCTCAAGAATCTGTTCAGCTCCCTGGCAGTAACAAGCCATGGTCGAAATGAGTACTGCCCTCTCCTTTCCACCATAAATTCTTGGACACCCATGAAGGTTGCAGAAAGCAGTTCTTCATAAGAGATGCAGTGAAGGCTAATGGGAAGCCCTGATGGATGGGTAGTCAGGAGACCCAAATTTGAAACTTACTTTAGATATATGCTAGCTGGGTAAGTTACTTAACCTCTGTACGCCCAATACTGTCAAACATATAGGAGACACCTAATACAAAATTATTGATTGATTCTTTTCCATTTTAAAATGAGAATAATTAGAAATTTGCCAATCACCTTGCGAGGAGGGTGAGAGGAAAGCTTTGCCTATGGGATAGAAGTAAATTATTATTATTATTGTTGTTGTTATTGTTATTATCTCTACTCCTAAATCCAAAACGTGATTGTCACCGAAGGGAGTGAGTCTGGAAAAGAAAGGGAATGCAAGCTTTGGGGGCTTGTTTTTCTGGCTGAGCCCCAAGGTTAGTCAACTGCTCCTCCAGAGCATCTGTGATTAGGAAACCTGCTTGCAGCATTTAATACCTTTGGGTAGAATAAGCTGTGTCTAATTACCTCATTGCATGTTTTTAATTTACCTTTCAACAAAGGCTATTTAGGGTAAGCTGTAAATCAATAAACCAACAACCACAGTTGATTGTCCTACACAAAGAGGTTGCAAACTGATTAGAGGCAGTCTTGTTTCCTAAACTCTTTCTAATGTAATCTGAGATAACCTGGAAGGTTTCCTCTTAAGTAACAGGTAAGTAACAACTCTGAAAGGCTCTAGGGTCAGACAGGAAATGTCTCCAGTCAGTTGTAAACCAGGTCACCAGGTATTTTTCCAAATTCAGAAAATATTTTGCAGGTGGGAGCTAAGAACAAGAGGAGAATTCAATTGTAAAAATAAAAAGGCACAATCATTTTTGTTTTGTTACTTTAGCCATTTTCAGTTCAATTCAATTAGACAAAAAGGTAAGTATTTTTACTATGGATCAGAAGGCACTATGTTAGGCACTAGAGGTACAAAATAACTTTGTTATCCTCAGTGAGCTTAAGTTCTCCTGTGTGTGGGAGAAAAGCCATCATCTGTTGTCTCCTCCTTTACATTGTAATCTCTGAGAACAGGTACAATCTTTTGCCTCTTTCTGTATCATTAGATACAGAGAATATCTGAGATAGATAGTAGGAGCTTAATAAATGTTTATTGATCGATAACATGTATGGGGAATCAAAACAAAACACAGGTTGCCCCCAAAATCTTAGTGCAGTTTTTAACCCATTAAAGCTTTAACTCTACTGAGACTTTTGGGGCATTCCCTACATGTAGAGTGATAATAAGTTCTTTCAAAATGGAGGAAACATGAATAATAGGAGGGTCAGACAAAGTTCTGGGAAGGAAGTAACACCTGAGCCTTGGTTTGAAGGAAGCTAGGAAGTTCTATGATGGGCTGAGAGTAGAAAGACAATTCCAGACCTACTCATGATGGAAAATACCATCCATATATAGAGAAGGAACTATGGAGTCTGAATGCAGACCAAAGTTTATTATTTTCAGTTTTTCTTTATTTTTCAATTTTTTTGCAAGGCAATGGGAGTTAAGTGACTTGGCCAATGTCACACAGCTAGGTAATTATTAACTGTCTGAGGGTGGATTTGAACTCAGGTCCTCTTGACTGCACGATAAGTACTCTATCCACTATGCAACACCTAGCTGCCCCTATTTTCAGTTTTTTAGAATTTGTTTTATATATTGTGGTTTTTCCCCTCATGATTTTTTCCTTCTCTTTTTGATTCTCCTTTCATAACATGTTTAATATATATAATATATATATATGTTTTTTATCTATAAGTATATATCTATGTATCCACATATAACCTATATTAGATTGCTGTCTGTCAGGGCTCTCCCTGAAAGAAGGGGAAGGAAGAGTGAGAGGGAGAAAAAAAGTAGAACTCAAAACCTTACCCAAAATGATTGTTGAAAACTATCTTTGCATGTAGTTGAAAAAATAAATAAATGAAATATTTAAGATACATTTTTTAAAAAGAACATTCCAGACCTAGGAAATGGCATTTATACAGAACATCTGAGGCAGAAGGGACAGCAATCAGGTCACTTTGATTAAAAGGGATAGAGTGTGTAAAAAGAGAAGGTTATATCTGTGTGACATTATTCAATTCATAAACACAGATTAAGCACCTACTAGGTATGAAGCCCAATGCTAGGTATTTAGGTGGGTATAAAAACATATCATATCATATCATATCATATCACATCACATCATATCATGTCATGTCATATTATGACATGTGGTATGATGTGGTATGACATGACATGGTATGATATGATATGATATGATTATATCCCTGCCCTCATGGAGATTCAATCTACTAAGGAGGATCATAGGATCATTACTTCAGAGTTGAAAGGAATTGCTGTTGTTCAGTCATGTCTAGCTCTTTTTGACCCCATGGGATCATTATTATCTATAAGGTTTTCTTGGCAGAGACACTGGAGTGATTTTCCATTTCCTTCTTCAGTGAAATAATACAAACAGAGGGTAAATGACTTGCCCAGAATCAAACAAGTAAGTGTTTGAGGACAGATTTGAACAGGTCTTCCTAACTCCAAGAGTCCTGACTCTATCAATATAGCCAACCCAGCTGCCTTGGAAATCAGGAAGGCTTGAGTTCAAAGTTTAGGGACTAGTTTCTCACCACTTATTAAATGTTAACTAGCTGATAACTTTTGCTGTTCTTGGTAAGTCATTTTAGTTGTGTACCACTCTTTATGATCACATTTGGAATTTTTTGGCAGATACTGCGGTGGTTTGCCATTTGCTTCTTTAGTTTATTTTACAGATGAGGTAACTGAGGCAAGCAGGGTGAAGTAACTTGCCCAGGGTCACACAGCTAATAAGTATCCTGGGCCAGATTTGTCTTCAAGTCTTCTTGACTCCAGTCCTAGTGCTCTGTCCACTGAACGACCTAGTTGTCTCCATGAAAGGCACTGTAGAATCCACCAAATCTAATCTCTCCATTTTATAGATGAGGAAATTGAGGCACAGAGAGTGACTTGCCCAGGGTAATATTGCTAGTAAGTGTCTGAGGCAGAATTTGAGCCCATTTCATCCTTACTTCTTGAGAAATAGCATGGTATAATAGACAGAAGGAAAACATAGGTTCAAGTCCCATCTTGATCTTATATTGGCCAGGTGACCCTGGGCAAGTCACTCTCTGTAGTTTAGTCTCAGTGCTTCAGGCCAATGTTGTCAAACTCAGCTGGACCAATAATCAGAACATAAGAATCCCCATGGGGGGGATGTTTAATAAACATTTAAACTTTTAAAAATATCATGTTAGCTATGTTATTGCATTTTTATGTGTTTTATTTAATATTTCCCTAGAACATTTTAATCTGGTTTTTGCCACTCTGGAGTATGCGACCCTTCAGCAGCATATTTCACGCCTCTGCTCTAGAGGCCTGGCTCCAAGTCCTGGAGAATATGTCCACTTACATGGTAGAAGGCTCCAAGTCCTGGAGAATATGTCTGCTTACATGGTAGAAGGAGTTTCCTGTTACCAAAGAAATCACAGATTGAGTTCCTATTCTCAGTCCTTATCTGGTTCCTGACTCTAAATCCAATGCCTTACTACTTCACCATGCTTCCTCTATATTTAAATAGGGTTCAGATCCTGCCTCTGACACTAGAACAAATTAAGACATAAATCATTAAGAGAAAATGAGTTCTATTGGAGGGCTAAGACTGGGAGGAACATTATTGACTGGAAGGATGAGGAAAGGCCCCATGAAGGAGGTTGCATGATAAAGTATTTTTGTACTTTATCAGTCAGAGAAGAATGGTGAGTCATTAGAGGGAAATGGAACAGCATAAAACAAAGACTCAGAAGTAGGGAAACATTCAAGGTATGCGGAAGATGACAAACAGTTCAGTTTGATTGGAGCATACAAAACATGGAGGGTAGTTTTTTGAGAAGGCTGGAAATAGAGGGAAGTTCAAGTCTCTGAAAGATCTTGAATACTAGACTTAGAAGTTTGGACATTAGTTGGCAAACAATTGGCAATTTTGAACTGGTTGTAAGCAGAGTATGATCAGGTCTGTGCATCCTTCCATGAGTCCATGAATTCTCAGTAGTATGGGGACTTGTACTCCATCCACATACTCTTTTGTATTTTGTGTTTCCCAGTGAAATGCAGAGTTCCACTTCCAAAGTCCCCTACCACTTCAAAGAAGGGCAGAATTACCTTGTTGCTTATGTATTTCTTTTGTATATACTTGTAGATATGTTGGCCTCTTGTAGTAGAATGTATCTCATTTAGAGCATGGACCATTTCATTTTTATCTTTGTATTCCTAGTACATAGCACAGTGACTGGCACAGAGTTGGCCCTTAATAAATGCTTGTTTAATTAATCATAGGCGGGTCATTGAAATCTCTCTGAGTCTCACTTTTCTCATTTGTAAAATGGTGCTAATACTTGTAATATCTATTTGATACGGTTTTGGTGAGATTCAAATGAAAGATTACATATATGTGTATACATATATATCTATCCTTGCCAATTTTAAAGGGCTATAAAAAGGCAAATCAGATGTTATGAATGCAGTAGGGAAGCTGACTTTATAATGGGACTCCATGGTGATTTACTTTTGTAAAAAATCTTTCGTTGTCTGAAAAGTCACTGCCTGATACTTCTATTTTATAAGTTTGATTTTCTGTTTATGAAGTTTTCTCAAAGCAAAACTTCAGTATATTTTAAAATTACTTTAGAACAGGGCTGTCAAAAATATGGCCTACAGGCCTGTGGATTTTAATTTTCATGAGTGAAAAAATAAAATAATAATTTACATAGACTGTGTATTAGATTTTTCAATTCCATCACTAATAAATAATCTCATGGATGTTAAATTTCTTTGATGTTTTTAAGCAGTGTTACAGACAGAACACATCACACAGAATTTTCAATTGATCTGTGGGATGTGCTCCCTCTGCACAATGTAGACTAGCTAGTATACACCTACCTTTATAGTGCTGTGTTGTTGTTTTGTTTTTGCTTTTTCGCTTCACATTACCACCTGTCATCCTGCTGACACATTCCCTAACTTTTTTATTTAGGCTTTTGCAAGACAAATGGGGTTAAGTGGCTTGCCCAAGGCCACACAGCTAGGTAATTATTAAGTGTCTGAGACCAGATTTGAACCCAGGTACTCCTGACTCCAGGGCTGGTGCTTTATCCACTGCGCCACCTCCGCCCCATCCCCAACTTTCTAAGAAGTTAAAAGTACCGTGATTTTTCATAGTGCTTGCTAAACCTAAGGTATTATACTAGTGTACTGTATTTTTTATTCTTAGTGTGGCCCTCGAATAATTATTTTATTTTAATGCAGCCCTAAGATAACCTAAGGTTGGACAACCCTGCTTTAGAGAAAGGAAAAATACTCATAGCAGTACGATTTGCAAGTTTCAAGATTTCTTTTTTATCAAATCAACAAGTCGATACAACCACTATTCTTCTTTTATTAGTGGGGCAATGGGGTTGTGACTTGCCCAAGATTACAGAGCTAGTGAGAGTATTGAGTGCCTGAGGCTGAATTTGGACTCAGACCTCTTGATTCCAAGGTTGGTGCTGTATCCACTGCAGTGCCATCTAGCTGTCCCAACCAACATTCTTTAAGTACCTATTCTGTGCCAGGCTCTCTGCTCTGCTAAAACTGGGATCACAGAGAAAGGCAAGAGAGAATCACTTCTCTCAAGCAGCTCGCAGTCTAATGGAAAGACAATGCAAACAAGTATGTACAAACAAGATATACACGTCACAAATGGGATGCAATAGAGGGAAAACCTTCTTGCTATAGATGGGTTGTTAGCTGGGACTTGAAGGAAGTGGAGATGAAGAGGGAGGGTGACAGGGATGGAAGGATTGGCCAGTGAAAATTCAGAAATGGTATATAGAGGGGAGAACGGTATACGAAAATCTGAAAATATAGAAAAGGGTCAAGTTATGAAGGACTTTGAACACAAGAGAAGTTGATATTTGATCACGAAGGAATTGGGGAAAACCGGAGTCCGGTGAATGGGGGGATGACATGAGAACCTGAGCTCTGGAAAGATCTTTTTGGCAACTGAATAGAGGATGAACTGGGGCAATGGGAGGCAAGCAGATCAACTAGGAGACTATTGCAGTAGTCCAGGTGTGAAGTGACAAGGGCCTGAAGCAGGTAGATAACAGTTTCAGGGGAGAGAAGGGAGTTTATGCTATGATAGTAAAATCAATGAAACTTGGATTTGAGTTTAATACCCAGGTTGCGAGTCTAGGTAATTGGGAAGATGATGAAACTGGACTTTTGGCCTGCCATTTAATTTTCATGACTCCAGTAGAGAGAATGAAACTGATAATTTTGTGAAACTCTGTCTCACTTAAATCTATTTCACAAGCAAGTCATCACCTGTGATGTCATTGGTCTCCTTTGAAAATGAAGGACCAAAACCAGCAACAATAGAATAGAGAAGTTAGAAAGAGGAAAGGGTTTAGAGGGGAATGGAATTAGCTCAATTTTGAATACATTGACTCTCAGATGTCTATGGGACAACCAGTTCAAGATGTCCAAACTCTAAAGCTGTGATTCTTTGAGTACTGAACTTGGAGTTTGTGAGCTGGGTTCAAGTTCTGAATCTAGTGCTACCAGCCTCTCTGAGTCTTAGTTTCCCCTCCTGTAAATAGGGGCATTAATATTCACATTCTGTTTCATAGGGTTATTATAATGAAAACACTTTGTAAATTATGAAGTTCTATATAAATGTGAGCTAATATATTAACAATTTTTCTCATCACAGATATATTGCTGAATCTCAGTCCTGGGACCCCAATAATGGAAAATATCATTCTCTTTTCAATAGAGAGACAGAACCATGGATATGGAATGTTGTTTAAAGCATGAGACACATCAAGGTCAGTTGATTTTATATACATGTTTTTTTCTTGTTACAAGGAAAAGTTCTTTTGAGAAGGGGGGAAATAACTTGGCATAAAAGCAAATGATAATTATGAATTTTTTATTTTTATCTTTAAAGAGAGCATTTCAAGAGTATCTACTTGAGTGGGTTATCTTGTAAGAAGGTGATTAGTTTGGGGTAAGATATCTTCTTGTATAGGAATCATATGAGATAGGTGACCCATGGAAATAGTAATAATAATTCTGGATGTGAGGCAATCCTCATACCCTTGCTCAGGGTCACACAGCTAGTAAGCGTCAAGTATCTGAGGCCAATTTGAACTCAGGTCTTCCTGATTTCACACCTGATGCTTTATCTACTAAACTACCTAACTGACCCAGATTAAATGAATAAGACTAGAATTATGATTTTACTGGTACACAGCATTCTTAAGGAGGAATTTCCTTCTACCAATACAGGTCGGAACTTTTTCTGAAACTTATATCTTAGAGAAAAGACTAGAACATGGAGAAGTTAAGTTGTTTGCCCAACGCTCCCAAGACAGTCAGAAGTAGGCTTTGAACCCATTTCAGCCTAGTTATTAGAGCCAGCTCTCTAGCCACTGGGAAATTTGCAGTCTATAAAAATATCTCCCCAAATCACTGGGGTTCTACAAGGCCAAGACAAAATCAGCCATCACTTACTGTCAGGAATTCTTAACTTCTTCTGAGTCTTTGGCAGTTTGATGAAGACCTTGAATGTTTTCTGAGAAAAATGTTTTAAATGCATATAATAATGAAATTTAAAAATAAAACCAATTATACTGAATTAATTATCAAAGTACACAATTTTCATAGTTACTGGTCCCCAGGTTAAGAACCTCTACTTCCTAGTTAGTTGTTAGGTTTGTATCCCAAGAAGTATCATCCTCTGTGCTGACCTAAGCAGGGTTATACTGCATATAGTATAATTTGAGGACAGAAAAGATGGTAGTTCAAAATCCCGAGTCTATTTTTGAAAACTTAGAAAGAAAAGTGAGCAAAATGTGTTTTCATGATCAAGGTATCAGCCCCCTTTTCAGAGTCTTAAGAAAAGACAAGCATACTCTACTGGGCAGGATCATTTTTATATTATATAATTGTTACATTTCCTTTAGGAGCATGAACTAGATTTTTATAGAAAAGAATTATGGGTAATTATTAAGCTAACTCTCTTTGTCAAAGCTCTCTTCCCTCATCACCTTAAACAGCTTGCTCAGCAAAAACTGTAAATCACTCCCTTGCATCAGAAAATATTAAAGCAAATTTTAATGAGCCACAATCATTTTCTATATTTGTCTTGCCTCCATTTCTTGACAATGGCTTCTCAGGATCACCAAAGGACTGTTGTTATAGCCGCCATTGCCAACTGCTGACACTCCTGATTCAGACAAATGGTTATGTTTGTTGTTGAGTTGAAAAGTCAATTGAGGTTTATGGTTATGCAAGAAATTATGAATGCTATGACTTCAGAGAAATTTGGAAAGAGTTACATACTGAGGCAAAGTACAGCAAGCAGAACCAGGAGATGAACATACACAATAAATAAAAACTATCATTTAGAGAGTACCAGTACTAAGTATCGGGGACTGTACTAAACACCAGCTCTGAGAAGTAGGTGCTTTTATGATCCCCATCTGACAGTTAAAGCAACTGAGAGAGACAGAGGTTAAGATATCCATCTATTAAGTATCTTAGGCTGAATTTGAATTCAGATCTTTCTGACTCTAGACCTAGTACTCTATGCACTATGCCACTTGGTTGCCTCCAGAGGGCTGACTGATGATGAGGTATCACTCTCTTCTTTTGGCAGAGAGGAGGTGGGTTAAAGGAATAGAATGTGATATATACTGCCAAATATAGCAACATATTGGTTTGCTTTGATGAGCTCTACTACTTTGTTATATTGGAGGAGTTGATTATCAGGAAATGATAGTAAAGCAAAAAAAATGCATGGATAATTCATTTTGCAAAAAAAAGTTAATTTTGCTTCAAATTTAGTCAGTCTGGTTAGTAATCTGAGTTTCTTAGTAGTAGGCTTTATTGAATGCCTGCCCTATAGGACTGACTCCTTTGACATCATGAAGTCAACCACCTAAAAATTAACCCTTTGTCCAGGATGCTGACCTTTGCTTGGGCTTCAGAGAGAACGAACAAGAATCTCAGCCTACCCTTCTCTTGACTTTTTGGTATCTACTGTGCTGCTGGCACTCTTGTATTCTTGCATAGCTGGATATTTTGATGGGCACAGAAAGACATATTAATGCTTTAGTAGGAAATAGTCTTGAGAAGTCTTTTGAGTAGAAGGTTTTAACTTTGTAAGTCATAATAACATAGGTCTGCAAACATGTTATTTAGTGAAGGTGAAAAGGACTTGGGAGATACAAAACAAAATTTTGGGAAAAAACAATGGGGAAGTTTTTGCCTAAGTTCTTCATGAAAGCATATCACATCAGTAAATTAAAATCCTTTTATATATACCAAGATGTTCATTTATTTCTAAATAAAATCTTTATTTACTTATAATAGCAACTGTTCTACAAAAAGAAGGTCTAGCATATTATGTTTTCCCAAAGCTTAGCCGTGTTCATCATAGAGTTTCAAATTTCCATTGGGAAGTCATACAGCCCACTCAATAGCATAAGGTAAAATCTCCAGAAAAGCATTATAAATATGAAAGAGTCTAATAAAGACATTAAGAAAAGCTCTTATACAAAATTCAGGTAGGATAAAATGAGGGGAAAAAAGGAAAAGAGAAGAAATTATCTCTAGGTGGGTGAATGGAATTTTGGAATAAAAATTTCCATGTATTTGAATGAATACCTTAGCTTTGATACATCCTAGTCACCTGACCAAGGCCACACAGCTAGGTAATTATTAAGTGTCTGAGGATTTGAACACAGGAACTCCCTCCTGACTCCAGGGCCAGTGCGCCACCTAGCCACCCCAAGCCTCAATATTTTTAACCCATTATTTGATCAATCCAGAATCAATCTTTGAATTTTAAATCTATTGCAGGAGTAGTAGAGACTCAAACCCAACATGAAAGTCCAGTGTTAATTATAATATACCTGCATGAATCTTATGGAAAAATAATTTTCTGTATTATGTGGGGGTTTACTGAACTGATTTTGTTTTGAGATTCTAAGATAGGAATGAGGAAGGATCTGGGCCGCAGGAAAATCACAGATTCATAGAATTTCAGACTTAGAAGGAATCCCAGTAGCCACCTAACCAATTCCTTCCCCAAAGAATAAAATTACTATGATATTTCCTAGTGATAATTTATCCTCCGCTTAAAGAGCTCTGATGGAAGGAGAAAAATTAATTATCTTCCAAGTCACCCCATTTGGGGATAACTTTTATTTTTTTTCTTGTCATTAAGCCAAAATTTGCTTGGGGTGGTCTAGGTGACTATTGAGGTCCCTCCCAACTAAAATTCTGTTACTGTTTTGTATTAACCATAAATGTATTATGTTGTGGTTAAGAAAGCATGATTCACTTTGCAGTTCCATAGGATTATGGTATGTTCAACACACAGTGCCTACAAAATCCAAATAATATGGTCAAAGAAGAAACAAGAGAAAATCAAACCAAGCTTCAAGGAAACACCAGGCATTTGAAATTACTCACCTTTAAAAAGCATCTAAACATAACAACAATATCAGCTCTTTGATCTGCTGTCTGTTTTAAATAATTTTTCCTTGTTGAAATAAGAATGATTTTGAGGGAAATGATTTGGTAGTAGATCTGGAGGCTTTAGTTTACAATGTAAAATTTAGCAGTAACTATTAAAAAGCATTAATAAAACCAGATAACTCCAGAAGGTCAGACCAAGATTTCTAGGGCCAATGAAAGACTCCTCCTTTACCAACCCTGGCTGATGGGTTTTAATGTATTGTGCCTGAAATGCTTTCTTTGTGTTCTTTTTAGAAAATAAAATACACTCTAGTTAAGTAGGCTTAGATCTGCCCTTAAGTTTAGGTGGAATATATGGCAGACTGTATTATGAGGCGTAAGTAGCATCATGAAGATAGAGGGAGACAACAGGGTCTAGAGAAGGGGTTCTTAACTTAGGGTTCATGGAACCCATGAATAGATTTCAGGGGGTACATGAAGCTAGATGGGGAAAATTGCATCTTTATTTCAGTAAAATTGGTTTCTTTAGCAATCTTTTATTTTTTTAATGTATCTAAAAATATTCAAAGTCCAACTACCCAAAGGTATCCAAGACATAGAAAAGAATCTCAGTCTAGCCAAAAGTGATGATTTTGAAGTAAGAAGACTTCAATTTGAATTCCACCCTGGACAATTATTACCTGGGCCTTGGTACCTTAATCAGCTCATTTACCCTCTCTCTGTACCTCAGGACTTCTTTGGAAGAGATATAATCTGAGACTACACAGAAAGTTTACTTTCCATTACATATCTTTCTATAACTTTTGGAGTCACTGGCGCTCTATCCACTGACTTTCAAATCTGGCCTCAGGCAGTTACTAGCTGTGTGACCCTGGTCAAATTATTTAACCTGTTTGCCTCCATTTCCTCATCTGTAAAATGAGTTGGAGAAGGAAAGGGCAAACCACTTCAGTATCTTTGCCAAGAAAACCCCAAAAGGAGGTTGGAAAACAACTAAACAGAAAATTTCCCCAATGCCATCCAACTTTCTTTTTCCATTTGCATGCTGGGAGCAGCTCACTGTTCATCCACAATGCTTGAAGAATGGATACACACTGAAGGACTTACTCAGTGGGTTGCTCATGTAACTATGTATCATGCCCATACCAGCAGGGAGTGATAGATAAAGCTTCTATTCTAAAGCATGATTCTATGCAGAGGAATGAGGAGGAGCAATACTGTATTAAAATGAATTGAAATGTTGAGCAGCAACTAGGTCTTAACTAAAACACACACATAATATAGAAAAAAAATTACGTTCTATTGGAATTTCCTAAATGTTGTCATGAAATGACAAATTGAAATATTAAATTGCAGTTTCATTACTCTAAGAACTATAAATGAAATAAGAGGCAGTGAGATTAATGCTTGCTTGTATCTGGTTAGCTATTACAAATATTTGTCTTTTAAATTTGTGGTATCAAAATATACTTCTCCTTTCCATGTCTTTCTTTTCATCTAAAAAGATTAATGCATTAGGGAATTTTTCTAAATTGTAATTATTTTGAAATAGCCTTCAAAGACACAGATATTTTAGTTAGAAGAAACATGCCTTGTAATTGTTGAATACTTTTGAGTTTTCAAAGCCCTTATGCGTCTCTTTTCATTTTAATCTCATAATGTATTTTTCTTTTGTGAGGCAATGGGGTTAAGTGACTTACCCAAGGTCAAACAGCTATTAAGTATCAAGGGTATGAAACGATATTTGTTTTTTGTTTGTTTGGGGTTTTTTTCCTAGGTTTCTTTTCAAGGCACTAGGGTTAAGTGGCTTGCCCAAGGCCACACAGCTAGGTAATTATTAAGTGTCTGAGCCTGGATTTGAACTGAGGTACTCCTGACTCCAGGGATGGTGCTCTATCCACTGCACCACCTAGCCTCCCCGTGAAACCACATTTGAACTCAGGTTCTCCTAACTTCAGATCTGGTGCTCTATCCAATGCAACACTTAGCTTCCCCCCTCATACCTTTTTAAATAGAGTATCTTTTTTTTTTCTCAGTCTGAAGTGAAGAATCTGATTAGTCAAGTAACTTGGCCAAGGTCACATAGTGAGTTACTGTAAAAATTGGAGTCAAGGTGATATGCTTCTGTTGGTCTCATGGTTGCCAAAATTTTCTCCACGTATTGTTTTCAGTTCTGCTTCAGTGTTTTGGGTTGCCATATCACACTGCTGATTGATAGTGAACTTGACTAACACTCCCAGATCTTTTTTAGAGAATTACTAACCATTCCTCCTCTATCTTGTACTCACGAATTTGAATTCTTTCTACCCAAGTAAAAATTTTAGATTTATCCTTCTTAAATATTAACTTAGTAGGTAGGTTGAGCCCAATGTCACAGTCTTTCAAGATCTTTTTAGATCCTAACACTATCATCTATTGTGTTAATTATACCTTTTGGCTGTATGCCATCTGCAAAATTGATGAGTGGATCATCAATGCTTTAATCCAAATTGCTGATAAAAATGTTATTAGCACAGATTTCTGGGACTATCCAGTATAGTCTTTCTTCCATGCAGATGTTGAACCATTAGCAATTATTCTTTGAATTTGGACATTCAACCAGTTACACATCCATCTTATTGTATTATTGTTCACCTACCCTTCTAGGCTACTCCACAAGAATGGCATGAGATACTTTATCAAAAAGTATTTGTTAAGATTTGCTAAAAATATATGTAAACTATATCCTTGATCTTCTCACCATCTATTACTTTAGTAATCCTATTTAAAAAAGGAAATGAGGCTAATTGAGCATGACCTGGTTTGGAAGAAGCTGCCATGATAGCTCTTTGCAATCAGAGTTTCACTTTTTAGATGTTTACCAGCCATTTCTTTAATGATGTCTGAAAATTTTCCCAGGAGTTGAAGTCAAGCTCACTAGTTTATAATTTTCAGATTCTATTTTCCCCCTTTTCTTTTTTTTAAGGTTTTTTGCAAGGCAAATGGGGTTAAGTGGCTTGCTCAAGGCCACACAACTAGGTAATTATGAAGTGTGTGAGACTGGATTTGAACCCAGGTACCTCTGACTCCAGGGCTGGTGCTTTATCCACTGGGCCACCTAGCCACCCCCCCCCCTTTTCTAATAATCAGGACCTTTGATCTTCTTCTCCACTCTTGTGGTACCCATTCAGAGTAATTATCACTGATTTCTTCCCACTAAATCTTGGTGACACTTAGGATGTGAAATTTTCTTCCTTTGTGTTAGGGCCTCTAGTTCCTTTTGCTTGTTGCTCATATGTTTGGCATTTTTATATAAATATTGGAAACCATAGAGTTGATTAATGGATCCTTTCTTTTATTTTCTCTTCTGTGAAATTCTGGATGTTTCAATGGCTGTTTTCCAATCTTTGTAGTTGCTCTCCGGTGTCTTTCACACTAGAGGTAGAAGGCCTCTCTGAACATCCCATGTATCTAAATTAGAGAATATATATATATATATATATATATATATATATATATATATATTTGCATTCTTCTCCTTTCTCCATTCCTTTGGATTTAAAAACCTTTTGGAATTGATTTGCGAGATACTTAGTAAATCAATATTCTTTCCTAACCTATATTAGGTATTTTCCTTCTCTGAACAGGAATCTGTCATCTTTATATCTTAAATTGTGGCCTAGAAGTTCAAATCCCTTGTTTAGGTCTCACTTTCTCAGTCTACTATTTACTTAACCAGTTTTTTTTTGTCTTCTACATTCCTTGCTTTCTATAGACAACACTGAGGAAAACAGAATCTGTATCCTTATTTTATAGATTCCTTCCTTCACTACCATTTGTACCCTTGTACATCACCAGAAATGGGTAGTTGCCATTGATTTTAATATATTGGGAGATTATCTTCTGTCTTGAACCACTTTTCTATTAAGGTATAACTTTTAGTTTTATATATAGTTATTTTGGATATTACATCCTTATTAGAGATTTGATACTGAAATATTTTGTCCCATTTCACAGTTTCCCTCTTGTATGTACAAACTTTTTTTCAGTTTTATGTAATCAAGGACTGAGGAGCCCCCTGCTGGGTTTTGAGAAGTAGGACCAATTCTAGTGCTAGATATTCACACATGCTCCATTCCCTCTTGCCAGCTTCCTTGGTTTTCCCCTGCCTGTAAGTGGGGCTGTCACTGCTGCCTTCCACTCCAATGTGACTCTGCTACAGTATTTTCTCCAGTGCTAGGCTGCTCTTTGAATACTACCTCTTCCTTCTCCTGTGCCCCAAGATCTTCTCTAGGGCAAGAAAGGCATTCTGGCTTCCTGACTCATCTCCCATACCTCCATATGCTCCTGCCTAGGGTAAGCAGAGAATCTTTAGGTCCCATAGGAAACAGGATTTCCACCTACCCGAAAGCTATACCTCGAGGAAAGACCAAAAGCCTCACCCCACCCTCACTCATACTCACCCCATGTCTCTGATTTTAAACTGCTCATTATAGAAGTACAAGCCTCATTTCCACCTTCATCTCACTACTCCTTTATTGCTATCTACCTCAACTCTAACTTCTTCAAATGTCCCATTCCAGTTCTATTGGCCCATAATAACAATCTTCCTTTCAGCGTTTTAGAAAATTATTTTAACATACATTAATTTTCTCTCCCTCTCACTGCCTTCTCCTAGTGGAATAATAAAAAGAAAATATCAAACCCTCATAATAAAAATTCACAGCTCAGCAAAAAAAGTCCCCACACTGGTCATGTTAAAAACAAATTTAAGTTTCTCAGTTAGCACTTTTTCTCCTGTGATGCCACCATTCTAATCCAATGCCTGATCACTTCACACCTAGACCAGAGGTGTCATACACATGCTCTGTGGTTCTCAGTGTAGCCCTAACTAGATTAAAATGTAATGTGGAAATATTTAACAAAAATAAAAATAAAAAAGAACATAGGTGCTAATATGTGGTTTTTTTAGGTCTATATGTAACCTGCAAGAATCATTTGTTTAGGTTTAGTGGCCCCCCTTTCTGTTTGAGTTTGACACTACTGAACTGGACTATTGCATAAGCCTCTTGGTTGGTCTTCCTGCTTCAAGTGTAATGTCATTCCAATCCTTTCTCCAGTCAGACATCAAATCAATTTTTCTAAACACAGACCTGACTATGTCACCCTAACTATATCATTCCAATAAATTCCAATGACTCCCTCCTAGCTCCAGGATCAAATATAAAAACTTCTAGCTTTTAAGATCCTACATAATCTGACCTCATCTTACCTTTCCAGTCTTCTTATATATTGCATACACTAAGATGTAAGGGCACTGTCTCCTTGCTTTCCCTCTCTAAAACACTCCATTTCATGATTCTGTGCATTGTCACTGGCTGTTCCCCATACCTATAATTCTTTCCACCTCTGTCTCCTATCTTTCCTGACTTCTTCCAGGTTCCAGCTGAATCTCAACTTCTGGCAAAAAGTCTTTACCAAATCCCTTTCATCCTAATGCCTTCCCTTTGTTTATCATCTCCAAATAACCTTGTGTGTATGTATTTGCTTCCTTGCTTTCTTCTCTACTGGACTGTGAGTTCCTTTAGAATAGGAACTTTTTTGCCTTACCTTGTCTCCCTAACACTTAACATACTGTCTGGCACATAGTTTACTATGTAGGTGCCAATAAATGCTTGATGACTTGAGTTGTTTTGAAAGGACTATGATATGGAAGTCAAGAAAGCAAATCCATTTTGACCATATTGAAATGTCTAATGCCCAGGGACTAGGGAGGTTATAATGATACCATATTCTACCTTGATAAGAACACAGCTGGTTTAATGAATTCACTTCTGTGAATCACATTTTATCAAGGCATTGGTAAGCTGGCTAATATCCAGAGATGGGGATATTTAGTTTAGGGAACAATTCGCACCCTATAAAAATTAGTTGAAAGAACTGCTTTAGGGGGTTAAAGGGAGGGGACCTGCTTAATTAGGTAGGATTTTGGCAGGAATATGTTAGCATCTCTGAAGCTATTAAAGGCTATCACATGGATGAGAACTAGTGTTTATTCTGATTGACTTCAGATGGCAGATACCAGTCCTGCTCCTTCCCTTCCAGCTCCTGGGCCCGAAGCTACAAAAAGGCAAAGTTAGGTTAGAGATGAGGAAAAACTCCTTAACAATTAAGAAGTATTTGAAACTAGAACTCACTTCCTTGAAAGATAGTGAATTCTCCATCAGGGGACTTCTTGAAACAAAGACTGGGTGACGACTGGTCAGATATTATATAGTGGACTGTTGTTCAGTGGACAAGATGGCCTTTGAAGTTTCTAATAACTTGATATATCATTTGTGATTTTGAAATTCTGTGCAAGGACCCTAACAAAGGATTTTAAAAAACCCTTCTCAGGGGTGGCTAGGTGGTACAGTGGATAGAGCACTGGCCCTGGAGTCAGGAGTCCCTGAGTTCAGATCCAGCCTCAAACACTTAATAATTACCTAGCTGTGTGGCCTTGGGCAAGCCACTTAACCACATTTGCCTTGCAAAACCTAAAAAATTAAAAAAAAACCCTCCTCTCTCTTTTGGTCAGAGGTAGAATCTGAGGCCCAGAGATATGATATAATCTGTTCAAGGTCACAGAACTAATTAGTGAAGAAGTCTTCCATTCCACATTATTTTCTCTTCAGTCTTGGGAGCCTTATCAACACAATGTCAATATTTCTAAACTATCCTACACTTGGTAGCCCTGCCCTTTTATATGGTTGTGGATATAGTATTTCAATAACTACAGGCACCTCCATTAATGTAGGTCTCCACTGTTAGCAACTAATAGTCTTTTTTAAAAACTTTTATTATTTTTTATTTTCTCCTCCTTCCCTCCTGCCTTCCCCCAGCAGAAGGCAACCTGATAGTCTTTATATTTGCTCCCATGTTATGTATAGATCAAAATTGAATGTTTTGAGAGAATAAACAGAGCCAAAAGAAAGAACAAAAACATTAGAGATAGCAAAATTATGTAATACATAAGACAACTTTTAAAAATTAGGGGTGGCTAGGTCATGCAGTGGATAGAGCACTGCCCCTGGAGTCAGGAATACCTGAGTTCAAATCCAGACTCAGACACTTAATAATTATCTAAACTGTGTGGCCATAGGTAAGCCACCTAACCCCATTTGCCTTGCAAAAACCTAAAAAAAAATTGAAGATAGTAATCTTGCTGGATTGAAGGGTATACACATTTTATTGGCCTTTGGGTATAATTCCAAATTGCTCTCTCTAGAAAGGTTGGATCAGGGCAACTAATAGTCTTAGCATTGATTGGAGCCCCAAGAAGTTCAGAGACTTGTCCATTGTTACACAGCTCATTCAAATGACCACAGTAGCTAGATTTTGAACCCATACCTGATTCTATGACCAATCTCCTATTTACTATATGCATCAATATGTTTTTTTTCTTGGGGGGGGGGTTCCTCCCTTTAACCACCTAAAGCATCCAGGACAGTCCTGTGTATAATGTTGTTGATGAACACTTCCTAATTGTGAACTAGTTTTGTCATTTCATTTTTATGTCCAGCAGGTGGAGGTCTACCCTCAAAAATGTAGCAAATTTTTTAAGCACACCAGAAAATTCCAATCTTAATGGATTTGTAGAGCCATGTTATTTGAAATACAAATTCTCAGAGTCTGAAAGGCCCTCCAAATTCATCTAATTCATATATGAATCAGAATCCCTTCTGTAACCAAGTGGTCAAAATTAAGTGGTCAAACATTTTTGCTCATCCAGAGAGAGAAATCCTCAACCCCTTGGACTAGCTCTAAATGTTAGAATTTTTTTTTTGATTCAAGTTTAAATTGCCTTTCTTCAGTTTCCTTCCATTACCCCTATCAATCTTATTTCTTATATACTCCTTACATTACCTTTCTATTTCTTCCATCTTTCTTTCCCTTCTCTTTGTTTTCTCTCAACCATTTCATCCACTCCCTACCCGTTCCCCATTCAGAACTTAGTTTCTTGGATCGAATGACATTACAGTTAAAATCTAATTTCAGTGAAACCTACTGTAGTAGTGTAGCAATGGGAATTCTTCACTCCTGAAAGTCAAGGTCTCAGCCTTGGTCTTCATTTGCTTGACCCTTCCACCTGGCCCCTCTCCTTTGCCCATCACAGTCCCTATATCCTTCATCCAAAGTTCATTTTCTGGGATGAATTTGTCCTGCCTCCACTCTTTGGTATGTGATCTCTCTGTTCCCCATCCACCTCTTTTCATTTGTACTCAGAGAGACCCTGCCCAACAAGGTTACAGCAGGAACAATGAACCAAAACAGTGTTTTGGTCACATAATTTTGTTACAGAGGCAAAGCCTTGTGAACACATCTGGCTTATGTGTCTATAATTATATATTTAACAATTTAAACCTTTAACATACTAATTCTGGGGTATATGATTTTAGGATTTGGAGCTGACAAGGGACCTTAGAGATTGCCTAGGTTAACCCTTTCATTTTACAGATGAGAAACCAAGACAGAGAGAAGTCACTTATGCAAGGTCTCGGAGATAGTAATAAACAGAGGTGAGATTTGAAATAAGATCCTCTGTTTCCAAATGCAGTGTTCTTTCCATTGTATTATGCTACAAGATAGACATAAGGAGCCCTCTTTCAACTGCTCATTTTGCTATGTAGTTTTGCTGCTGGCTTTACTCAGACCGTCATGGAACCACCTCCCTGATATCATGATCTTCTTCAAGAACAAAGGATACTACAATAACTACAACTCATACTGTGGTGACTCAGTGGACAGAGTGCTGTACCTGCTGTGTGATGCTGGTCAAGTCACTTCATCTCTGACTGCCTTCGTTTTATCATCTATACAATGGGGATAATTATAATCTCTACCTCCAAAAGTGAGGATAAAATGAGATATTTTTATATCATATATCTATGCACTTGTCAGAATGCCTTTCAAATAGCAGATATTTTAAAAAAAATGTTTATTTCTTTTCCTGTAAAACCTAGGCTCAGAGCCTGTTGTCAGAAGTCCCTGATTACTGAAAATTTGCCTGTTTAGATCTTCATTGATTATCTACTCTTTCCTTCCTTTTAATTTCAGCCTCTAGCCTTGATTGCTCATATCCCTAGCCTATCTAGTCCTTTGAATTATAGAGATCTGCCCAACCATACTCTAGACTAATTAAATAGACCGAGTCTTAAGGAAAAATAGCCCCAATCATCCACTTACCATGTTATTACAAGGCACTATCCACAGCAGGGGTGCTTACCCTTCTTTGTTACTGGACCCCTTTGCAGTCAGCCTGGTGAAGCCTGTGGGTGGACCTCTTCTCAGACTGATGTTTTTAAATAATTGAATGAAATGCTAAATTTCAGTTAGAGATTAGTGAAATAAATATGTAATTTTTCCCCAACCAAGTTCATGAACTTGAAATCTATCCAAGTCTCCTTGGGGTTCTGTGGACCCTAGACTAAGAATGTTGTTCAACTCCTAAACATTGTTTATTTAACAAATAGTAAAATATGATGGTGAAAAAATTCATGAAATCTAGGCCTTCAAGACCAAATCTTCCCATTTTTAAAAAAAAATCACACTCTTCTCACTCTCATATATACTCTCTCATATACATTTTTCTTAAGTTCATCCTATGCTTGACATCCAACATTAACTGATTATTCTTTAGATATGTCAAAAGTGTGAGTGTATTAGTGTAGTAGGCAGGTCAATCTGTGCTCAGGTTCAAATCAAAGAGGTTCAAGTAGTGACAACCTGAGAGAGAAATTGGTATTGCATCAAACCCACTCCAAGATCCCCAATCCTAGGGACATAGTAGTAACCTATCATTTGGGAGCTAGTGAGACAAATATTACCAGCTGGATTTTCTACCCAGATTACATAGGACTGGAGCACCCCAAGTAGGCCTTTGAGAGTTAATCCTGAAATTGTGAAGAGTTGGGTCCCATGACTGCTAGATGGTGTAGTAGATAGAATGCTGGTCTTTAAATTAGAAAAATGGGAGTTCAAATTCATCTTCAGAATTACTTAGTAGTTGTGTGACCCTGGGCAAAACACAATCTTTCTTGGTCCCAGTTTTTCCAATATGAAATGGAAATAATACCACCTGTTTTCCAGGGTTGACTCCAGATGACAAGCAAATAAGATAGTATTTTTTCTTTTTTAAAAAGATAGTATTTTAAAAGTCCTTAGCAGAAAACCTGATTACATACTAGATTCTTAATAAATTCTTATTTCCTTCTTTCTTTTTTCCCTCCTTCCTTCCTTTCCTCCCTTTCTTCCTTCTGTCTTTACCTTGCTTCCTTGCTTCCTTCTGTGCTTCTTTCTTTCTTTCTTTCTTTCTTTCTTTCTTTCTTTCTTTCTTTCTTTCTTTCTTTCTTTCTTTCTTTCTTTCTTTCTTTCTTCCTTCCTTCCTTCCTTCCTTCCTTCCTTCCTTCCTTCCTTCCTTCCTTCCCTTGCTTCCTTGCTTACTTCTGTGCTTCTTTCCTTCCTTCCTTCCTTCCTTCCTTCCTTCCTTCCTTCCTTCCCTTGCTTCCTTGCTTACTTCTGTGCTTCTTTCCTTCCTTCCTTCCTTCCTTCCTTCCTTCCTTCCTTCCTTCCTTCCTTCATTCATTCTTTCTTTCCTTCCTTCCATGGGTATAGTATTATCTCGGGATAGGCTACACATACAAGGGATTAAAAATAAATTCTATAAATAAAAGAGAAACAACAAGAGTCTGTGACCCTAGGACTGGAGATTTACAAGACTTCTTCTGAGAAGAAATCATTCCAAGTTTGTCTCTCTACCATCCATATCTGGCAATAAAACCATAGATTCAGCAAGAAAAATTAATTGCTGGTAAATAAAAGTAAACAGAAAAGTAAAATTAAAGCTGCAATATATACCTTTTGGTAAAAAAGGAAATGGTCTTTACTCCTAAGCCTTTCACATTGATTGAAAGAACAGCATTTTGATTTGTGCCTCCCACAGTACAATCCTTGATAGCTTCTCTTGATGTCTTGTACAATCATTTGATTATTACTATTTTTCAGTGCTGGATTTGAACTCCTTTCAACAACTCATTTCTTGTTGTTCAGTGATTTTTCAGTTATGTCCCCCTCTTTATGACTCTGTTTGGGGTTTTCTTGGAAAAGATACTATATCACTTTGCCATTTTCTTCTCTAGCTCATTTCATAGATGAGAAAACTGAGGCAAATAGTGTTACATTGCTTGCCCAGAGTCACAAAGCCTGGCACTCCATTTACTGCAGCACCATCTCCCTGCCCCCACCTGATTATTGGTGGTGACAAAACAGGTAAATTTGAGTTTACTGCTGACAACGATCTAAGTACTTGGGGTATAAGTAACAAAAAACAAAGAGGCAAGAGCCTAGCAGAACAATGCCTTTCAGGGTCTTTTAGAACCTAGCTATGTGTCAGCTGTTCCAATCTGGATTATCAGGGGCAAACTAATCTATCACCTTTATGCATTTGGGAGTTAATTTAAATAATGTTAAGAACTATGCCGCATGAATTTCAGTACAAATCTTAATGCTAGAAGAAACTAGAATGGTATTTTTGGTTTGCTTTTTTTGTAAGACAATGGGATTAAGTGACTTGCCCAAGGTCACACAGCTGAGTATCAAGTGTCTGAGGTCAGATTTGAACTCAGGTCCTCCTAACTCCAGGGCTAGTGCTGTATCCACTGCACCACCTAGCTACCCCAAAACTAGAATGGTATTACCAAGGGAACAAGGGAAACACTATTCATTTAAGGGAGGATGAACACATTCTTTAAACAAAGGAGACATAGGAGTGCAAAGAAAAAAAGAAAGTTGTAAAAATGTGAAAATGATGAGAAAAGACATTGGTAGGGAGAGAAAGTTTGTTATTGTTCGAATTCCAGTCCCCAATGTAGAGATGTTCTTATGGATAGCAAAAGCACAGCAGATGACTGACAAAGATCAGTTTTAGTACTGATTAGTGCCAATGACTTTTTCTAAACTACCTCCATTAGATAGTTTTACTGCCTCCCAGAGAGCTCCGATTTTAAAGACTAAAATGTTTCAAATAATTTTTGCTTTTAAAAGGCACTACCTGTTCCATGCTGTTATCCTCCTTTCCCCAAAGGGAGTGCATTGCCTACTCACTTTTTACTTGATTCCTTGTGAGGGCACAACAATCCCTTGAATAAATGGAAAAGCATTTACTTTATTAAGTTCCAAACACTTTGGTAAGCACTGAGATACAAATGAAAGCAAGTCTGCTCCTGCTCTCAAGGGTTTTACTTTCTAAAAGGGAGATAACACATAAGCTGCGTGTCCCAAAAGTCTTAGTGCTGCTTTAAGCTATTTAAACTTTATGTAAAAAGTTTATTAATGCTTTCTTTGAAAGTCTCTTGAAGTTGAGGTATCTTTAATAACTTTAAATGGCACCAAGTCTTTTGGGACACCCTGTAGAGGAGGGTTCACATATAAAGGAAGCCTTATATCCCCTGAGAGATAGACAGGAGGCAGCATCAGTCTACACTAGGCAGATCAAAATGGCAGTTTCTTTCCTCAGACTCAGATGGAGACAGCCTAGAACTCTGAACCAGAGAACCTTGGGAATAGCCATGCTTCTGGCCTAACAGTCATGACTGCCTCACAGACTACCTCACAGTCGTCATCTTAGGAAGCAGTTCTGAGGAGATGCAGTTTGGACAGTGCTCCTGTAGGTTTTACATATAGTCATAGATAGCGAAGACCCAGGAATGAGAGCATCCTTGTCACAAAGTTCTTGGGCCCATCAAATGATTCAACATCAGGGACTGATAAGATTTTTAATCAGAGGGAAGTCATTAAAGGAGAGGCCTTAACATGGGCTTTTTTGCTAAGGATCATAGGACTTTTCCACCTGACATGCAGTTGAAAGCTTCCATAGGTGTTGGCTCTTCCATTAGAATGTGAAGTTGACTGTTTTGTTTGTACCCCTAGCACCTAGTAAATTCTTTATAAACACTTCATTAATTAGCTAATTCATTCAAGTGCAGAATAGATGATAAGTCTCTGGGGTTTGGAGGACACAGAAGGAAAGTGCATATACACATACATGATACATGAAGGAGGCAAAAAGGGGAAGATGATGGCAAGATAGAACAGACCAATGAAAAAAGCTTTCTTCAAGTCTTGTTAGACTGGTCTTAACAGAGTTCTGTAGAACTTGAGGTGAGACAGAAAAAAGTCAGCAAATCCCTGAGCCTCTCATCGCTCAGTAAGAGGGCAAAAGTTCTAGAGATGTGACAAAGTGAGGCAAAAGCCAAGGGTCAATACAAGAAAAAACAACAAAACAACATGAGACCTTCTTTCCCAGACCTTTCCAAGACAAGAAAGGCAGTGCCAGTCAATAGGCATTTATCAAGAACTCACTAAGCACTTGGGCATTATGCCAAGCCTTGGGGATAGAAAGAAGGGAAAAAATATAACATTATTACCCTTGAAAGGCTCATCATACCTCAACATACCAAAACTCTCAACATACAAAAGACCATGTATATATTATACACACACACACACACACACACACACACACACACACACACACACACAATAGATCAAAGATAACCTCATAGGGAAGGTACTGGGTTGGAGGAGTGCTGGCATAGGCAGAATTTGCAGAATCTAGGATTTGAGCTATGTCTTTAAGAAAACCAGAGAGACTAAGAAGAGGTGAGAAGGGAGAGCATTCCAGTCATAGCAGACAGCCAATACAGATTCATTGTCAGGAGACAGTGCCCTGTTCAAGGAAGGAAGCAGGCCATTGAACCTGGGTGATTATTGTGAACCTGGAATACTGGGAGGATGGTAGTACCTTTGATAGTAATAAGGAAATGTGAAAGAGGAGAATAAGTATAAAGATGATGAATTATATTTTGAATTTGTTGTGCATAAGACAATGACAAGGCAACAACAAGGACATGCAATTTGAGATGTCCAAAAGGCAGTTAACTAAGTGAGATGGGAGATCAGGAGAGAGACTAGATAGGAATAGATGCATGCATCTGGGATTCATCTGCACACAGATGATAACCGAACCCTTAGGAGCCAATGAGTTCACCAAGAGAAAAGAGCCCAACCTCATTCCACCATTGTTCTCTTCCATTCAAGGTGGTATGGTCAGGTCTTTTTAGACTGGTCTTAACAGGATTCTATAGAGCTTGGGGTTAGATAGAAAAAGCAAGAAACTCTCCGAGCCTCTCATTCCTCAGTAAGAGGAGAAAAGTTCTAGAAATGTGACAAAGTAAGACAGAGGCTAAGTGTCAAGACAAGACAAAAACACAACAAAAGAACATGATTCATTCTTTCTAAGACAAGAAAGGCAGTACCAGTCACAGGCATAATCAGGTGTCCAAATTACTCAAATCTGGGTCTCTAAAAACAATCTATGATACGTTAGATCCAGAAATATACCATAGCAGAAAAATCAGTCATCAGAGCACATAAAATATGCAAAATATGTATTTAAAATGTCAAAAAAGATGGTACAATTCCAAAAATTTTCTCAAATCTCAATTTTCCTATCATTAAATTTGTATCAGATCCATAGTTTAAAAAGTTATTTTATTCACATAGATCTATATATTAATACACTATATACATATATACTAATACACAAATTCACAAAAAAATCTAATCTTATACTGAAATTTACCCCTCCTGCACCAAATGTCTAGATGAAAGGAGATAAATTTAGTAATTTAAAGTTTTAGAATTGAATTAAAAGAACTTTTGAGTCCACAGGTTCAGTTTTTTCTGTGTCTTGAAGTCTTTTTAAGACTTCTGTTTCTTTTCTCTTTCTCTCAAACACACACACACACACACACACACACACACACACACACACAGAGTCATAAGTCAAACTTTCCCTAAGGTCTTTTGTACATGGTAGTTTGCTAAAAAAAAAAAACTTTGCAAATTAAAACCAAATACCTCTTAAAACACTAGTATAAATGGCACAATTAACAGCAAATTCGTATGCACATGTCATTACACAGTACATACACTATCAGATTTAACCCCAAATAATAGCATACTGAATAAATCCAGCTTTCAAGTTATCATGATTGAAAGAAGGAGAAACTTTTGCCACTAAAAAAGGCAATCTCTGTTTAATTTGGGTTTTTTTGGACTACCAGTTTGAATGATATAGAGTTGGAGCTCAGTGAGACACTGGAACTGATATATACATCTGGAATGATCTACAAAGACATGATAACTGAACTCATGGAAGTTGGATTTAAAAAATAACAACAACAAAAAAGTCCATTTGATTTTGCTTATTCCATCAGGGTAGGGTAAAAGGGGAGAGAAAAGAATCCAAGAATCATTCCCCTCACTTTTTCCAACTGCTCTGTCCACTCCTCCCCACGTTTGCCTTAACTTGGCTTTCCCTCCACACAGATGAATTTCCCCAGATTCAACTTCTGTTTTGAGAGAGAAACACAGAGTAAAACACAGAGACACAGAGAAACAGAGAGAGAGACAATGGGTGGAGGGACAGACAGACAGAGACAGAGAGACTCTTACTATAACCTTAAATGTCTTCTAGGATCAAAAGAAATGTCCAAAGACCTTTTCTCCATGGGTTATCACAGTATATAGAGTTTAGTTCCCTCAGCTCCCATTGACACCAATTTGTGTTAGTCTCAGGCTAAACCAATCAGCTGGGGCAGCTAGGCAGCATTACAGTTCATAGAATGCCAGGCCAGGAGTCAGGAATACTCATACTAAGGTTCACATCTGGCCTCAGACATTTACTTGCTGTGTCACCCTGAGCAATTACCTCACCCTGTTTGCTTCAGTTTTCTCTTTTGAAAATTGAGCTGGAAAAGGAAATGGCAAATCAGTTTGGTACCTCTGCCAAGAAAACCGTAAATGAAGTCACAAGGAGTCAATTTAATTTAATTTAATTCAATTTAATTTAATTTAATTTAACGTTTTTATCCTTCATGTCTGAAGAACACCTCAGGGAGGTGATGCCATGACAAGTATGTGAATTGGGTGTTAGTGAGGGGTACTGTGCTAAGTCACCAGCTTCACCTTCTCCTCCAGAGTCATCTGGTTCCAGTGGCCAGATATGGATCAGGACAATGGAGATGGCCCTTGATGGGAGGCAATCAGTATTAAAAGAGTCAGACAAGAACTGAATAACAACAAAGTCAATCAGTACTCTGCAGAAGATGTGTAGGAAGCAACTATCCAAGACTAGGTAGGTTATTACAGCCATAGTGAGTACAGTTCACCCCAAGTTCTAAATAGGCAGACCAAACTTCTCTGCATCATCCCAGATTCCCAAATACTAAGGAGGAAAGCAAGTCACATTGTTAAACAATTAGGAATGCAAGTGGGATGAACAGCTAGGTGGCACATTTGCTAGGGCACCTGCCCTGGAGTCAGGAGGACCTGAGTCACAGTTCAGACACTTCATAATTACCTAGCTGAGTGATCTTGGACAAGTCACTTAATCCCATCGCCTTGCAAAAACCAAAAATAAATAAATAAATAAACAAACAAACAAATAAACAAACAGATAAATAAATAAATAAATAAATAAAGGAATGCAAGTTAGGAGGCAGAGTAATACAAACCATTTAAGGTATCCTCCTTCAGCTATTCCATTTACATACCAGATTAAGGTTTTTTTTTTAATTTAAATTTATTTATTTAGTATTTCATTTTTTCCCCAGCTACATGTAAAATCAACTTTTAGCATTTGGTTTTAAACTTTTGAGTTCCAAATTCTCTCCCTTTCTTCCTCCCCTCCCCTCTCCCCCACTGAGAAAGCAATATAGGCTATAAATGTATAATCATACAACATCATGCTGTAAAAGAAAACCTAGACCCCCCCACTCCACTCCAAAAAAAGAAATTTCAAGAAAAAGAAATAAAGCAAAGAAGTGTGTTTCAATCTATATTCTGAAAATTATCAGTTCTTTCTATGGGGATGGATAACATTCTTCATCATACAATGTTGCTGTTATTTTGGACACAGTACATTTAACTTTGCATCAGTTCATGTAAGTCTTTCCAGGTTTTTCTGAGAACATCCTGTTGATAATTTCTTATAGCAGAATAGTATTCCATCATAATCCCATAGCCCAATTTGTTCAACCATTCCCCAAATTATAGGCATCGCTTCAATTTCCAATTCCTTGCCAGTGAGTAAGTTTATATAACGTTCAGGGCCTAGGTGGAAAAGTCCAAGTTGGTGTTTTTTTATATCATTGTTGCTATTGCTGCTGTTATTGCTGTTGGCGGCTCTAATGGTGATGCCATTGTTGCTGCTGCTGCTGGTATTGGTGGTAGCACTGGTGTTGCTGCTTTGCTGTTGGTAATGATGGTGGGGCTGCTGTTATTATTATTATTACTCCTAATGTTGCCGTTTTTTCTACTTTGGTTAGTAATACTGTTTAGTTAGTGCTGCCATTATTGCTGTTGGCGGCTCTAATGGTGATGCCATTGTTGCTGCTGCTGCTGGTATTGGTGGTAGTACTGGTGTTGTTGCTTTGCTGTTGGTAATGATGATGGGGCTGCTGTTATTATTACTCCTAATGTTGCCGTTTTTTCTACTTTGGTTAGTAATACTGTTTAGTTAGTGCTGCCGTTATTGCTGTTGGCGGCTCTAATGGTGATGCCATTGTTGCTGCTGCTGCTGGTATTGGTGGTAGCACTGGTGTTGTTGCTTTGCTGTTGGTAATGATGGTGGGGCTGCTGTTATTATTACTCCTAATGTTGCCGTTTTTTCTACTTTGGTTAGTAATACTGTTTAGTTAGTGCTGCCGTTATTGCTGTTGGCGGCTCTAATGGTGATGCCATTGTTGCTGCTGCTGCTGGTATTGGTGGTAGCACTGGTGTTGTTGCTTTGCTGTTGGTAATGATGGTGGGGCTGCTGTTATTATTACTCCTAATGTTGCCGTTTTTTCTACTTTGGTTAGTAATACTGTTTAGTTAGTGCGGCTGTTTTTGTTGCACTTGGTGGTGGTGGTGGTGTTGTTTTAACCACAACTGGTCTTCACAAGGTGGAAATACAAGGGAGTCTATGAAGTTTGCTAAGTTTTCCCAGGTGGTCTTGCAGAGGAGGCAGTAGGCTAGGAGAATGGCTTCCCTATCCCAGGCAGGAAAAACACAGGCTAGGAGAAACCAATAAACTTATGTCAAAAAAGCAAGACTAAAAATATGCCCATCCTGTTGAAAGGTATAAAAGAATTTGGGCCTTTCAACTTGATTCACAGGCTAGGGGCATAACCACTGTCCACAAGGTATAAGATATTCCCTTAAGATCAGTTAAACACAATAAAAAGTACTAAGTATTTACTATGCAAAACCCTTTTACCTGCTAGATATACAAATAGAAAAATCAGTCCTTTGCTCACAAAGAATTCACACTCTAATTTGTGGAGAGAAGATAAAAAAAACAAAGGTCAGCTATAGGTAGGATGGAAAACCCAGAAATCTAAGGGTATGTGGTCCAAAGAAGGCCCAGGAGTCCTCAGGAAATCTTGAGATGCCTGCGCAGAGGTTGGGAGCACAGAGGGGAGCAGACCACACTATTGGGAAGGGGAAAAATTTAACAGTGATTCTGGGTTCCTCCAAAAGGAGTGGATGTTTGAATACCAGAGAAAAGGGTGCATGACCTTGCTGGGTACCAGTTCTGACTGAAGTTTACCGGGCACCCACATGTTGTCCAAGGTGGACTCCAAGAGGGAAGGGGAAAGGAGGTTCCTATTTGGCCTCTTTATTAGAGATTACATTGATCAGATATTTTAGGCTAAAAGTTATATAATCAGATATTTGGAAATACAACTGTAATACAATGTGTGATTCAAATCTGATTTCCTTCTACTTTATTATACTGACTCTTCCTACTTGGACTGAATATAATTTTATTATCAATAGCATTGTTTTGACTACTTAACAACTGTTCAAGCTCTGATTTATATAAACCTTTTTGTCCACAGAAGTAGTCCAATGCCTGGCCCATAGAAAACATATAATAAATACTTCTTGATAATCAACTTTAATTTAAGTGATAAGGATTAAATCCACTGTTGAACATCAACTCCAGGTTTCCATGAGTTTACTTGTTTTTTCCCTTGATGCTATGGAAACTGGTTCTGAGCTACATTTAAAATAACATTATACCTTATCAATATACTAAGTTTAAATTCTGTGCCCACGAGCCTAAGATTCGATGTGGGTCCTTATGCATTTTGCTATTAGAAAAAGAAAGAACTCTTTAGACAAGAGGGTCTCCTTTTATGCTCCTCATGGCTACATAGGTATACTTACATTTTCCCCCTGTTAATTTTGGAATCCTTTTTTTTCACTGAAATCCTATAATTCTGTGAATTTTGAAAGTGTAGCGAACATTCCTTAAGGTGAACTTGCTATAGTATGTTGATAGAGAGGGTTATCTTCTCTGCCTTATACTCAGAAAAGTCACTAGCAACAGCAGGAAATATATGTTCTTTCTAAACTATTCAATCCAATTTAATAAACATTTTTTAAACTGCCTTGATGTCCCAGATGCTGGGCTATGAAACTCAATTGACAATTAGCAGTCATTTGGATTGTTGTGGTTTGTTTTTTTTTTTTTTTTTTTTTTTGGTGGAGGGAACTTTTAAAATGTTCTTATCATTCAAAGCAGGAGAAGCAAGAGAGAAAGTAAGAGAGAAAATTCATTGCCCCTAGAATTCAGGAAAACTGCTTTTCTTTTCAAGAGTCAACTAGCTGTGTGACCCTGGGCATGTCTTCTAATCTATCAGTGCTCTGGGAAACTTTCTTTCCCCCCTCCCCATCCCAATTAAATGTAAGGGGAACTTTTTAGAGCAATAATTCTTAACCTGAGGTCTAGGAACCTTTTTTTAAATTCTGGATAACTATATATAATTTCTTTCCTTTGTAACCCTAATATTTTATTTTCTGCACTTCAAATCATTCTGAGAAGGGGTCCCCAGGCTTCACCAGACTGCCAGAGGGGTCCAGGACACAAAGAAGGTGATGAAGCCTTTTCCTAAGAATTTTCATCATAAATAAGGTGATAATCTGCATTAATAAAAGGAAGCTCCTTGACCTTAAGTTTTCTTTAGCTATGAAATTCAATTCCTATACCAAATAAGATCATAGGGGTAGATCTTAAAATGGGAGCTCCTGGAGAAGGGGCAGGGCAAGGAATGGGGAAATCATCTATTTTTCTATCCATAGCCCAGCACAGTGCCTAGTATATAGTGAGTCCTCAAAATTTTATTGACTGATTGATTTACTGAATTCAGAGGTACCATAGAGGTCAATTAATCTACTTTCCTTATTTTACAAATGAGGAAACTGAGACCTTGGGGGCTTAAGTAATTGGTCTAGGATCATAAAGCTAATAAGTGTTGTAGTCAGGGTTTAACTCTGGTCCTCAGATTCCAGAGCTGTTTCTTTGTCTATACTATATTCTGTTATAAAATAAAGTAAAATAATATTCTACTAAGTTCTTAAAAACTCCTCAGAGGCAAAAATAAGCTGGTAAAATCCTAAAAGGTTAGATTTGGGAAGGACCTTTGAGATTATTTAGTTCAACCCCCTTCTTTCATAAAGGAAATAACTGATGCCCAAAGAGATTTCACTTACTCAAGAACATACAACTAGCAAGTGGTAGAGGCCAGAGATCAAACCCAGCTTTCCTGCCTAAGCTTCAGGCCTCTTTTTACTCTACCTTGATACCCAGAGAAAGGGGCTATCTAGGTTAACTCAGTAAAATCTCTATCATATCTAATTTATTTGATTATATAAAAGACTAATACAACCTATAAAATATAGCTTTCAGTTGCAGTTCTAATTTGAGATATTCAAATGATACATTATCTAAGAATTTGATCATTATATTTTCAGAAATTTCTATGATAGACATTGATTGCCTCTGTTAGAATAGTATTACAGTTCTCAGAAATGGCAAACACTGTGTATTACCATCATGAGGATAAAGAATAAAGATTAAGGTGGAAAGCTATTTTGTGTAATAGGCATTCGTCAATTCAGATCTGTTGAATGATGCTTGGAAGACCAAGATGAATAATAATGGTCCATTTTTCATTAGGCAGATGTTCGATCTTATTGTAGAAGGTTCTTTTTATCTAAAAAGAAGTTATGTCAATATGATACTGAATTTTTAAAGTATAGATAAATATACCATATTATTGTCAATTGATTTACTAAGTAGAACAATTAATATCTTAAAACAATTAATATTTTAGTCTAATACAAAAGCTTTTCATGTTTTGTACAGTAGCAATTTAAAAAATATATATGCAAGAAAATCTTCTGTTAGAATAGCACTGCTTTCCAGATCTTCAGATAAAACTTTGAAAAAAATAACTGAGTGGGACTCCCTTAAAACATGCCTCATTGTTATATACCTTCTGCTATACTAAAGAACATATTATGTCCCATAAAATATAGCTATATAGTGACAAAGTCTGATCTAACACAGTTAACCTATATCATGTTTGTCATCTCCTCTTGAAAATTCATCTATGTTCAGCCCTTTTTTGGACAATGGTTCAAGAAATCAGTCTTATATTCATAATAATAGAATGTTAGAGTTGGAAGGCATTTCAGAGATAGTCTACCACTGAATGCAAGAAACAGCCCCTTAGAAACCTGACAGATTCATTCAGCCTCTGCTTTTTCGTCAGTCTTAGAAAACATCTCTCATCATTAGAATGAGTTTCCTTATTTTTGAACTGAAATATCTCTCTCTTTATAAACAGAAGTTGATTCTTCTCTTTGGAGACCTTCTATATGATAGAATGTGTAGATCTTTGGGGGAAAACCCAATAGAATTTCTTTCAAGTTTTCTCTGGTACAATGTCATCCTGCTAGTTAGTGATGGAGATTGGATTAGACCTCAGCTTTCCTGACTTGTAGTCCTTTAGTGCTTCGGTGCAATCCCAAAATACTTTTGGAAAAAAGAAATAATCACAGTAGCCACTTTGACGTACTGATTCTTTTTTCAATAGTATTTTATTTTTTTCCAAATTCTATTTAAAGACAGTTTATACCATTCATTTTTACAAGCTTTTGTGTGCCATGGTTTTCTCCATTCTTCTCTCCCCTTTTCCAAAAAAAAAACCCAGTAAACAATTTGATATAATTTATATATTTGTGCAATCATATAAAACATATTTCCATATTAGTCACAGTTGTGAAAGAAGAAACAGACCAAAATGACAAAGAAAACCATGAAAAAAATTAAAAAGCATGATTCAATCTACATTCAGAGTACATGAGTTCTTTCTCTGGATGGGGCTAGCATTTTCCATTATGACATACTGATTCTTAGTTCATGCTCCTAGAGTCATACTGAGATTCTAGACACTGGTTATTGTACACCAAGAGAGAAATTCTTTGAACTTTGTATAAGTAACAGATAAAAGTGATTTTTCTTTTCAATCATCCTTGACATAGCAACTAAACATAAGGCATCCATCGGCAGTCTGTATTTTTTTTTTGTCTTTGAAAGATTTTGCTTATTTTGAATTTTACAATTTTCCCCCTAATCTTGCTTCCCTCCCCCTACCCCCTACAGAAGGCAGTCTGTTCATCTTTACAGTGTTTCCATGGTATACATTGATCTAAGTTGAATGTGATGAGAGAGAAATCATATTCTTAAGGAAGAAAAAAATATTGTGCCTGATTGTTGCACTAATGGAATGAGCGAGTCCATCAAGGTTGGTCATTATCCCCATGTTGCTCATCTCACTCAGCATCAGTTCATGCAAATCCTTCCAGGCTTCCCTGAATTCCTGTCCCTCCTGATTTCTAATAGAACAATAGTGTTCCATAACATATATATATATATATATATATATATATATATATATATATATATATATATATAACCACAGTTTGTTAAGCCATTCCCAACTGAAGGACATTAACTTAATTTCCAATTCTTTGCCACCACAAAAAGGGCTGCTATGAATATTTTTGTACACGTGATGTTTTTACCCCTTTTCATAATTTCTTAAGGGTATAGACCCAGTAGTAGTATTGCTGGATCAAAGAGTATGCACATTTGGCAGTCTGTATTTTTTAATCAGTCTCAAATTCTATCCCCAAGTTATTTGAATTTTTCAACATTTCTCATGACTTTTGGGAACAAGATTATAGTACCATGTTCCCTCCTCATTCTTTGTCACTTTCCTGGTTACCATAGCTGAAAACAAGGGACTTCAAGACAAGTTTTCAGTTTATGAAAAGATGCTAGTTTGAGAATAATAATGATCCCTAGCACTTATAATGTGCTTTACAGTTTACATCACATTTGGCATTTATTATCTTATCTCACCCTCACAACAACTCTGGAAGGAAGATGCTATTATTATCCCCATCATATAGATGAGGAATTTGAGGTTGAGAGAGGTTACTATTAAGGGTCTGAAAGAGGATTTAAACTCAGGTCTTTCTCACTCCAAGTCCAGAGCTCTATATTCACTGCACCACCTACTGGCAATACTATATGTGTGTTTGTGTGTTTGTGTGTTTGTGTATTTGTATGCATACATACGTATATAATTCTGAGCTTTCATGCCAAATAAAATGGGTATTTCTAAATACATAGACTAGACTATAGACTAGAGAAAGGAGATTTTACATGAAATTGCTGACTTCTTTAATATAAAACTTGCTTTTCTGTTTAAATATATGCTTAACCTGCAACTTTCAAAGCTGTCCTGCTTACATATTTGCCTTTCTTCTCTTCTCTCCTTTCCCCTCCCCTCCCCTCCCATCCCCTACCTCCCTTCTTCTCCCTCTCCTCCCTTCCCCTTCCCCTCTCTCCTCCCCCTTCTCCTCTGCCCTCCCCTCTCCCCTCCCCTTCCCTCCCTCCCCTCCTCTCTTCTCCCTTTCTCTCCCCTCCCCTTCCCTCCCTTCCCCTTCCCTCCTCTCCCGTCCCAACTCATCTCTCCTTATCTCTCCTCTCCTCTTTCCTCCCCTTCTCTTTCTTTTCTCCTCTTCTCTTTTCTCCCTTTTAAAAAAAGACGACTCAATGTTCCTATTTTCTTTTCTTTTTATACTACTTTCTCTCTATTTGCTTAGAAGGGGGTCTAAAGAGCACTCAGGACATTCCAAAGTATTCTAAAAGCTGCCAAATTCTTTGTGTTGTACTACTACGTGGCCAAAAGCAGCCAGGCAATTTGCTGTTCCCCTAAAGTTCTCAGCAATGGTTCATCATATTCTTTGAATACTCCAAAGCTTCCAGGGGGAATTTCTAGTTCGTTTTCTGAGATGGTCCTTGTAAATTCATTCAACTTTTCTACAAAAGCACTGTGTGAGCATAGACTCTAAGTAATAAATTAGTAATCAACACTGCCTTTTGAGAGCTCAGACTTGTGGGCATTATACAGGGCATTCCCAAAGTTTAACTGTAGTGCATTATTAGTTTAAAACTGCCCTGAGATGTTTGAGACTTCCTGTATATTGAAAATTCTTCTCACCACTGTTAACCCAATATTATACTTCCTTCATCTGACAGATCAGAAAAGGGAGTTAGAGAAATTTTCAAAGATTTCCCTGTCAGAAATTTTAAAATATTTGAGAAATTCAAATGATGGGTTACCTAAGAATTTGATCATTATATTTTTAGAAATGTCTATCACAGTCACCAATCCTCTCTATTGGAATGATATTACAGTGCTTAGTAATGGCAAACACTGTGTACTTAAAAATTTTTTTAAACAGTATTTTTTTAATTACATGTAAAGATAAATTTTAACATTTTTTAAAAATTTGACTTTAAAATTTCCTTCCTCTCTCCCTCATGTCCCCTTCCCTTAGATGGTAAACAATTTGATACAGATTATATGTATACAATCATGTAAAACATAATTCCATATTAATCATGTTGTAAAAGAATAAACAGACCAAAAAAGCCATGAAAAAATAAAGTGAAAATAGTATGTGTCAATCTGAGTTCAGATTCAATCAGTTCTCTTTTGAAAGTGAATAATAAGGGGCGGCTAGGTGGTATAGTGGATAAAGCACTGGCCCTGGAGTCAGGAGTACCTGGGTTCAAATTCAGTCTCAGACACTTAATAATTACCTAGCCGTGTGGCCTTGGGCAAGCCACTTAACCCTGTTTGCCTTGCAAAAACCTAAAAAAAAAAAAAGTGAATAATAAGGGGTGGCTAGGTGGCGCAGTGGATAGAGCACCGGCCCTGGAGTTAGGAGTACCTGAGTTCAAATCTGACCTTGGACACTTTAAAAAAATTACCTCTGTGACCTTGGGCAAGCCACTTAACCCCCCCCTCCACACACACACACCTTGCAAAAGCCTAAAAAAGAGTGGATAATAGCATTTTTCATTATGAGTCCTTTGGAATTGTCTTGGATCATTGTATTGTTGAGAAGAATTAAGTCATTCATAGATGATCATTGTACAGTGTTATGGTTCGTGAAGCATTGTATATTGTTTAGCTTTTTCCACAGTGTTCTCCGCTCTGGACCACTTTTCTCCTATTTCTTCTTCTTGTTCAATCATTTCAGTCACGACTCCATTATGATTTTCTTGGCAAAGGTACTGGTATAGTTTGTCATTTCCTTCTTCAGTGGATTCGGGTAAACAGAGGTTAAGAGACTTATCCAGGGTCACAAAGTTAGTAAGTATCTAAGACTACATTTGAACTCAAGTCTTCCTAACTTCAGGCCCAGAGCTCTATCTACTGAGCCATCTAGATGTCTTTTAAAATACTCTTAGGATTATCAATTATTGTTTTAGACATGGAGAATAATTGCCTGCCTTACTTAATCTTAGAAGTAAAGAATCATTTTAATGAATAAATCCAAGTTAATTCTCTCTCTCTCTCTCTCTCTCTCTCTCTCTCTCTATATATATATATATATATATATATATATATATATATATATCTTCATATATGGACATGTGTATTAGATGGGGACAGGCATCTCGAGATAAAAATCACCAATGAAATGAACTGAACTGTAAAATAAATTATGAGGGACAGGCAGAAAAACAACCACAAAGTACCTACAGGGTAACAAGTGAAAGGGTTAGAGAACATAAAAAATTGAGGCAGAGTTTTGAAAACTAGTAGTAAATTAGGAAAAGAATAAATCTGTACAGGGTCAGCTCCAGTTTTCCTACCCATTAGACACTGACTGTACTGTTTAAAAGACAAGACAAACTTTAGGGAAAAAACAAGAGATAACCTGAAAGCACAAAATAAATTCTTCTTCTTTATGATTGAAACAATTGATGATAGTATTTTATTGAGTGGCCAGAGGAGGAATTAATTCCAAGTGTCATAGTGTTAGAAAAATGAAAGTTTGACTTACAAGCACATGGTTTTTGGGTGGCAGATACCACAAAGCTGTGCCAACCTAAAACTACCTGCATCAAGTTTATCAGAGAAAAGTTAACAGAGAAAGTTTATTTTTTATTTAAAAATCTGAAATTTCAAGGCCAAGAGAAGGGCACAGAGATTCATGATTTTCTAAACCACCTAATGCCTAATATGTTTATTCAATCCTCCCTCCTTCAATAAGCCCCATGGCAGGGTGGTACAACCAGATCTACAAACTTGTGCTCTGAGATCCATTCAGCCATTTCCTTGCTGCTGCTGTAGTTTTTGCCTCTTTCCTCACCCCACTAGTCTTTGCGAACAAACATAAAAACTCATTCAGGTGAAGAGATTCAAGCAATAGTCATGTGAAAAAAGCTCTAAATCTTTACTGATTAGAGAAATAAAAATTAAAACAACTCTAAGGTACCACCTCACATCTATCAGATTGACCAATATGACAAAAAAAGGAAATAATAAGTGTTGGAGGAGATGTGGGGAAACTGGGACACTAATGGTGGAGTTGCTGGAGTTGTGAACTGATTCAACTTTTCTGGAGAGCAATTTTGAATGCCATCCCATAGTGATCATAAGAAAGGGGAAAATATACCCTGAACATAGAAAAATATTTATAGCAGCTCTTTTTGTAGTGGCAAGGAATTGGAAATTGAGGGATTGCCCATCAATTGGGGACTGAACGGCTGAACAGGTTGTTATTAATGAATGTGAATGTGATGGAGTACTATTGTTCTGTAAGAAATCAAGAGCAGCTGGAATTCGGAAAAGCCTGGAAGGACTTGCATGAATTGATGCTGAGTGAGGTGAGCAGAATCAGAATGTTGTACACATTAACAGCAACATTATGAGATGATCAACTATGATGGGCTTGCTTTTCTCAGCAATACAATGATCAAAGACAATTCTAAAGGACTTGTGATAGAAAATACCATCCTCATCCAGACAATATCTATGGAGCCTGCATGCATATCAAAGCATACTATTTTCAAGTTTTAAAATTTGTTGTATGTTTTATAATTTCCCCCTTCTTATGGTTTTCCCCCCTTTTATTATGATTCTTCTTTCACAATATGACTAATTTGGAAATATGTTTAACAATTATACATATATAACCTATATCAGATTATTTTCTGTCAAGGGAAGGCGAGAGAGAAGGGAGAGCAGAAAAATAAGGAACTAAAACCTTACCAAAAATTGAAGGCTGAAAATTATCTTTGCATATAATTGGAAAATAAATCAATTTATTTCAAAACAAACAAACACAAAAACTCAGTGTGCCACCCTACCTTCTCACTCCTTATCCCAGAAATAGAAACACAGGAAAACATAAGATGTTCTGTTGGGGGCCGAAATGTATTACTATAGCAGCACTCAGAGAACCAAACACTAGAGGGAACTTGGGTAAGGATATTTGGGAGACTGCATCAGACCTGAAGAAAAGGCAACTGACATTCAGACAGGGCCAGTTCTGCCCTATCAGAAAATTATCTGAGGCATGGACTGGTCTCAGTGGAAAGTGAATTTTCGAGCATGGGAGGAGACTGAGACTCTTTCCATATCTAGCCTTCAGGAGATCTGTCATCAAAGGGGCAAGGAATTGTCAATCGAGCAATAGTAGAATATAAGCAAAAAGATCTTGGGAGGAAGAAAGTTCAGCTAAAAACTTTGAGTACAAGAAGATAAATCAATATCAAGGCACTAATAACAGAAGGAAACATGGGAACCAGAACACTTAAAAGAATTCAAATGTTTAAGATAAATATGGCAAAACAAAGGAAATTTAACCATCACCTAATGAGACAGAGGAACGTTTAGATTCTGAAGAGAGCAAGGAATCACAACAGGATATTCCCAAATGATTCAAGTAAGAAATACATTTTATGAGAGCAGAATTTATCGCATGCACAGCAGAAATAATTTGCAAAACAGAAAAACTTTAATCCACACTGACAAGTCTCTCTGAAAAAGCAAAACAGAAAAATAACTTATTGGGAATATAAACATAATATAGAAGTGAAGGATAATCTAGGAAGAGAAGTAAAAAATCAATATCATTAAAAGAAATCATCATCTTTTTCTTTTCTTTTTTTAGGCAATCAATATTTTAATAACAAAGATACTATTTGTGACATGGTCAAATATACTTAACTAGGTTCAGATAAAAAAATGCTTTTAGCCCCAACTATAACAACTATGCACAGCTTTATACAGAACATTCCATAAATCAACAGAAAATACATTTGAGCACAAAAAATAAAAAAATAAATTAAGGGACTCTATTTTCTAAGCAGCATTTTATTTTTGCAAAACAAAGTATTTCTTGGACTGATTAAATAGCTACAAGTACTTTTTCTTTACAAAAATACATATATTCTTAATAGACTAAGTCACTATCAATGACCTGGTAAGAAATCATGATCTTTATGTAAACAAAACATTTTGATCGCAAAGACAGGATGCATAGAAGCAACTTAAAGACAGGATGCATAGAAGCAACTTAAGGATCATAGGTCTACAGATTAAAAGACTTAAACACTATAATACAATAAATAATGCAAGAAAAGAATTTCTGGATACAGAAAACTAGTGCAAATTGAAAGAATTCTAAGACTACATCCACAACAAAAAGCAACACTATACAGAAAACTCCCAGACATATAGTTCTCAATTTTTTAAAAATAAGGTTTTTATTGAAATCTTCTTTTGCTTACATCATCATAATTATCCCAAATATTCCCCTTTCTTTCCCTCCCAGAGAGCTATCCCACATAACATGAGTAGTGTATAAACATTTGTGAACCTCCCACCTTCACAAAGAGGTGAATTAGAGATGTCCTTTCATATCTCTTCATTCATATCCTGCTTGATCTTTATAATTTTGTTACATTTACTTTTAATTTTTGGTCATTCTGTAAATTTACGTTGTAGTTACTGTGTATGTTATTTTCTTAGCTCTGTTCACTTCATTCTGCATCAGTTCTTACAGATTGTTCCATGCTTCTCTGTATTCATCACATATATAAGAGGTGGGAAAGGGCTGCTGAATGAGCTCGGGATTTGTGAGAAAATTTGAAGTTGTGTTTTTTTATCTTCTTTTGGATTCTGGGTGTCTCAGATCATGAAGAGAACTGAAATTTCTTTATCTTTGTCATATAATTTCTGTTTTAGAGAGGTTGAAGAGGTCATGGGGATCAGAGAAAATGTTTACATGTTCCTCACATGACCTGGAAGTCTCCAAAGTTTTTAAATTTAATCATTACATTGAGAACAAATTCTGGGCATTATCACAAGAAACCTTTCAGATATAAAGAAAGATGTTTAACAAAAGACTGCTCTGCACCCACCAGAAAGCATGAAACCCCAGAAGGGAATGGTATGATGTCTTCTGAAAAGCAAAAGGAGTCCAAGATGTAGACAAGAGTGACAACCCCTGTAAACCAGAGCTTAATCATCAATGAAAAATGATGGACTTAAATAAAATAGAAGCATTTGAAGCATTCCTAGCAAAAAAACGCAGACATAAACATATTGTTCACTTTTCAAACAGGTGAGACAACAGAAACACAAGAAAGGTAAACAAATATAGCTATCAAGGAAAGCATAAGAAAGTAAATAAAATACCCCAGAATAAATGGAAAAAAGTAGAAAGAAGAAGATTAAACAAGGGATTAAACAAAAATAACAACAGCAAAAACTAACAAAAGGACCATTAAGAGATTTCCTTCTAAATGTACACAAGATGATACAAATGAAAGTGGAACTTAAATAGAATAAGTGATGATGGAGGAACAGCCTGAAACACCAAAGATTAAACCTCACAACCATCTAGCTACAGGTAACTTCATTTTTTTGTGAAGTTAAACTATAGAATGAAAGGACAGATAGAAGGGGAAAAGGAAGGAAGAAGACAGAAATGCCCGATGCACTCTAATCAAGACAATGGTAAACAATGGAGGGGGAAAAATAACTCTTATAGTCTCTCAGAAATAATGAGTATGGGAGAATCGATAAGGCGGCAAAGAAAAAAACTGAAAAATGGGGAATGAAGGGGGAAATCTCAATTTAGTAGTGGGGGTGGGGTCAAACTCAGGAACATTCCCATGGGGGGAAAGATAATTTATGTATTGGGAGATGGGGTTATAGTGAATATAATCTACAAGGAATTAGGGCTCAGAGGGACTACTATGTCTGAGAGTGTCTCTCCAGGGAGAGCATCCTACTTCAATAGAAGAATAAGAGTTCCTGGGGTGCAATGAACATCTAGATGAGTGAGACATAGACCCAGAGAGGAGATTTCATGTCAAATGGGAAAGAAAATTATCATGGGGAGGGGAAAGGATAGAAAGTCACACAATGAGGTGCAAAGGTGTAATTTCTACCATGGGTATTACTTGTATCCTCATTATATCCTGTAGTAATTGAATAATTGTAAGAGTGAAGCACAATCGAAACTAAAAGAAAATATGGAAAGATTTACAAGGTAATAATATAGAAATTGTTCAAAAGAGGGGAATCAAAATAGGTACATTAATAGGTTTAAATTTATGAGGAACATAGAGACTGAAGAGGTAACTGATAACATAATCATGAATCAGAAAATAAACATTTAGAATAGAAAGTTAATAAAGAGAACAAATGAAAGAATTTTCCCTTTTTTATGATTTTTTAAAGATTTTATTTATTTTGAGTTTTACAATTTTTCCCCTAATTTTGCTTCCCTCCCCCCCCCCCCCCCCCCCACCCCACAGAAGGCAGTCTGTTAGTCCTTCCATTGCAAATGACAGAATTTTCCAAAAAAGTCACAGAAATTAAAAAAAAAAAAACCCTGCCTAACCAACAAAAGAAATTGAAAGAGAACTGGGGAAAGGGAATTTATAATCTAACTGAGAGGGCAAAAAAAGAGGAATAATGAGAAAAATCAGATAAAAGGAATAAGAGAATTGATAATTTAGGTAAAACTTCCAAATTAGGGAAATGGGTGCAAAGGAGAGGTGCTTAAGAATGAGAAGAAGAGAACCTCTGGGAATAGTTTGCCATAGTTTTGTCATTTAATTGGGATGGCTATCTGGGAGGGGAAGGGTTACTGGAAGAAATCTGGGACATGTAAAGAGAAAAGAAAAACAAAATGGCAATTAAAAATGAATTCCTTGTTTTTTTTCTTTTTCCTTCTGACTTTTCTTTTATAACATGACTAATATGGAAATATGTTTAATATAATTATACATGATTATCTTGGGGAGAGGGAGAAAAGGGATGGAGAGAGAAAAATGTGGAACTCAAAATCTTAAAAAGATGAATATTGAAAACTACTTTTACATGTAATTGGAAAAAATATACAAAAAAGAGAATATCTGAAAGTCTTCTATTTTATTAAAGAGCCATTTTCTCCATAGAATTATGATCAGTTTGCTAGATAAGGTATTCTTGGTGGTAAATCTATATGTTTTAGTTGTAGGAATATCATATTCTAAACTTTCAAGTACTGTATAGTTGTGGTTGTTAAATCTTGTATTATACTGCTTCTGTTGCCTCCATATTAGAATTTTTTTCCTTCTGACTGTTTGAGTATTTTTTCTTTGGATTTTTGCTATGACAGTTTTCATTCTGAGATTTCTTTCAGATGATTCTCTTTTCACTTTGTCCTGTATTTATAATAGATATGGTCAATTTTTCTTTCATGACTTCTTGAAATATGGTATTTAGACTTTTTTGTTCATGTTTTTAGGCAGTCCTGTGATTCTTAAACTCTTCTTAATTTGTTTTATAGTCAAATGTTTGCAATAAGAAATATTTTACATTTTTTATTTTTCAACCTCTTTGATTTTAATATTTTAATGACTCATGGAGTTATTCATTTCTTTTTGGTTCATTCTCGTTTTCAAGGAGTATGTTTCTTGAGTAAGATTTTGTTATTGTGTTAAGCTCTTAATTCCTTTTTCAGTTCTTTTTTTCTCCAATTTCATTCATAATATCACTTAAAAATTCTTGCTTGATTTCGTACAGCAATTCTAGTTGAACTTTGTGTGCAAACTGAATTTTAATTTGAGGTTTTGCTTGGAGATATATTGGAGTTACCTTGCTACCATAATAGCTCTTTATGATAAGATTTTTTGTTTACTCATTCTTCCAGTTTTGTTTTCCAGATTAGGACTTTGTGTTAGGGCAGGGTTCTACATACTTCTGGAGAGAATTCTGGACTTTGTTCGGATCTTCTTTGTATTCTCTTGGATGCCGCTGTGTTCTTCAGGGATCTCAGAGGTGACTCAGACTGGGAACCCATGATCTTTTCAGTGTGCTGTAAGTTGCTGATTTAAGGTGAAATCTGATTGCTTGCTTTCTTATATGAGCTTTGCAACCTCCTGACCTGGGCTCAGTCTGAACAACACAACTGTCAGCTTGCTACTTATCAGAGTTCCAGCAATTTTCAATTAACTAGAATGTTATAAAGGTTCAGAGCAAGAACCTTTCTTTGGTTTATAGGTTTATCTTATGTGTTGCAGAACAAACTTTGTCAGGACAAATGACTTAACTAAGTGAATATACAATTGTACTTCAACCTAACAGATGGAATATAGAAAATAATTTGTGCAAAGTATCCAGCACTGAATTCTAGATGTTTTATTAAATGACACTGATAGAAACTAATCTTTAATGAAGTAGCCAAAATTAAGAGGGATAACAGTTGGTGTTTTCTACTGTGGGTTCAGTTCAATTTTCAAGATCCTCCATCAACTTAAAAGCTCAACATTACTTATGGGACAATATTTGAATACACATACAGAAGTTCTCCCTTGGTTTGAGCTCTCTGTCTTAGCTTATTTAGCTGTAGGCTTCTGACTGTACTGGTAGCTAGATTTGTGACCTTGCTCAGGTATAAGACTCACACAGCTGATGCCAGTTTCTATTCCTATTTTTTATCTTAATATACAACCTTAGACCTGAGAATGCTCCCTGACTTATGCTATCACCCCTAAATACAGGTTTCCTCTTCAGTCTGCTTGAATGTGTCAGACAGTTCTGGAGCACAATGATAGAGTTGGAAGTTGGTACCTTTTACTTCTTCTCACACAATTTCAGGTCCATCTGTGTAGGATTCAATACTTTATGACCTAAGGTATAACCTTAGGACCAGTTCAGTCTGAATGCTGAAGGTTCCATGGGTGGATACTTTCTTGGGCAGATCACTTCCCCAGTGGCAGTAGACCCTTATCTGCCTCTCTATGCCAGCCTGGGTTAGAAAAATGACTCTGTGATTTTTTCCTTGGGTTCTCCATTAAGGATTTGACCTGATTTTTCTCTAGACATTTGTTGAAGTAGTAGGGAGTTTGTGGGGAGCTAGATTGTACTGTTTACTTCTACTCTACCATCTTAATTTCCAATTTCCAAATGAACTGTTTTCATAGAATGCCCATGCTAACCAAAGCCTGGAAGAGTCCTGGTAATCACCATCATCCCCAAATACACAGTAATGCAAATTTTTTAAAATGACAGTTTATAACACCTTCAGGACATAATTCATTACACACATACACACACACACACACGTGTGTGTGTGTGTATCTCTTTATTTTTTCCAATTATATGCAAAGGTAGTTTTCAACATTCATCTTTTTGTAAGTTTTTGAGTTCCACATGTTTTACAACCTTCCCTTCTTTATCCCCTCCCCATGGCAGTGAACAATGTGACACGATTAGCATATTTCCATATTAGTCATGTCTCAAATGATGAATTAGAACTAAAGGAGAAAAAACCATGAGAGAGAGAAAAAACATAAAATAAGTTTTAAAAAGTGAACATAGTATGCTTTTTGGTCTGTATTCAAATTCAATAGTTTTTCTTTGGATGTGGATCACATTTTCCATTAGTCTTTTAGGATAGTTCTTAATCACTGAACTGCTGAGAGAAATTGAGTTCATCATAGTTAATCATCTCATCATGTTGCCTTTACTGTGTACAATATTCTGGTCTTGATCACTTCACTCAGCATCAGTTCATGTAAGTCTTTCCAGGCTTTTCTGAAGTCCATCTGTTCATGATTTGTTACAAAACAATAGTACTCCATCATGTTTATATACCACAACTTGTTCAACCATTCCCCAGTTGATGAACATCAGGACATAGTTCTTAAATACACAATACACAGGTGTATTCATGTCAGTTTTAATCACTGAATATTCATAAATAGTTTTATTTTTAATCTACCTGGGACAGTGGGAATCCCTTGTGATCTTGTGGTCTTAAGCACCTTGGTCAGAGTGTGCAAGGTATCAGGACATCCTGTCAACCAGGACTCTTTTCTTTTGTGTTGTCTTTCCCCCACTTTGACCAATCCAATCTTGCTAACAGTGTCAAATGTTCTGGGCCATGCTGGATAAAAGACATGTGGTTAACATTCGTGAACCTTCTAACATTTCACAAAAGAAAATTTACTTAGCAATAGCATTGGAAAATATTTAGGAAGGATATGGTACTGGTTCAGTTGGGTGCACTCTCTTGATCTCCATATTTGCCATGGTAGAAAGTAATTCAGAAGTGCCTTAAAGAAGAGCCTAACTCTTCCTGTACTGTATTTTTACATTTAGATGACTGGGAAGTTAAACCAGCGCTTCATGTCTTAGTCCCCTTATTGGTTAAGCCTCAAAGATGATTTCAAAACCTTTTAAGCAAAAGTTAATCTAGCCTGCATAGGGTAAATATTGCTTCTCCAGTAATTTTCAAGTTGCATGTCTTGATGACAATTGAAAGTTGGAATTTTCAAAGTGCAGATGTAAATCATTTATAAAATGTGAAAACTGACAATGCAAAAATTTTGTTTTATGCTATGTTGGACCCTTGAATAGCTTTAATTTCTTATTGACTCCTTTCCTTGGGTAAAGTGTCAACAATGCAAACCAAAGCTATGTTAGTTAAGATCTTTCTCATGGGATATCCCTCGAATTCATTTTGTCTTTTAATAAGGCCAGCTTAAAGTAAAACTAGGCATTTCTAATTTAAGGAATGAATCAGTGTTCCCTCATTTGTTCCTGAAGAACTCCAATGGTTCTTTAAACTAACCAACATGAATCTTTCTTCTAATGACACAGACTGCCCATCCTATGAAACTCTTGAATATATTGTCTCCTTAAGTTCACGACAGGTGAACCACCTGACACACTAGAGTCCTTGAGTTCTCTTTACTTTGCAGAGATACCAATGGAAAATGAGAGTTTGTCCATTCATTATCCCTCATTCTCAGCAGATAACCAGTACTTCTTTTTAGTCATCTGCTTTCATTTATAGTGACAGGGTCAAGAGTGACTCAACTCAACTTCCTCTAGTACTATGTTTGTTCATTGATCACTGAGAAAACAACAGAAATTTGAAAGGGCAAAAGGTAAATTGCTATATGTGTGAAAAAAATCTGCAATTCTTCATACTCTCAGGTCCCTCTTCTGTCACTGTTGCTGCATAAGGGCAGGAAAAGGACTGAGGGTCATTTTGTATGCTTTTCTTTATTTCAGAGGTTGCCATGGCCAAAGAATTCATTGCTAAGTGGCCAGTCTACTGATGCTGAGCCTCTTTGTACTTAGCGATGCCAATCCTTGAAGTCAGACAGGTTATTGTTGTGATCATACCTCAAGTCTTTCCAGGATGCTAGAATTCATCAGTGTATTGCTCTTCTGATAAAGCTTTTGAGAAACCAAGGTTACCTCTAGACCACTATGAGGCTCTTAAAGAAGACTTTGTGAAGATCCAAAGGAACCGGAGGATTTTATTTCCCACCATTATTCTAAAAACTTCAAGCCCTAACCTTCACTCTCTAGTATGCCTTAATCATGACTGCCAATCACAACTTTTTTTTTGTAACTTTTTATGTATGGCATCTATATTATTAAGGAAGTATTTCAAACCAGTGAGGATTTAGTCTAATTATGTTAAATGTGTGTATTACCAGGAAAACGAGTGATAGCAATGTGAGAGGGAAAATGCCTACATTGAATTAAATAATTATGCTTAATTGTACATACTTTTGTCTGGTGCTTTAATTATTCAATTTATCTCGTTAATTTTTCTAGAATAAAAGTGTACTGAGGATATATTACAAAGGCCATTTTGTAAAACAATGTTCCAAATGTAATCTTCTTTAATTGATGATATTTGAAGGGAAAAAAGATGCTTTTCAAAATAATTTCATTATTTTATTCTTGTTGAGGCACATAAAGTGAAGAGAAAAGGAGAGTATTTTTCCATTGTATTTCACATTATGGTTCTTTCTTGACTATGGAACAACAGAAATGGCTTAATTCCAACTACTGGTTATGATAACAAGAATGAGATTTGTTAGGTGATTTCAGTCTGAAGGCTTTGCCCCAAAGTAACTAGTATATCTAAACTTTCCGACTAAATACCCCTAAAGCAAATCACAGTCTTCACTTCCACAAAGAAAGAAGATATTCATAAAAACCACAGCCTATGATTCCATGAACAAAAAAGTTTTTTTAAATTTATTTTCTAATTACATGCAAAATTAGTTTTCATCATTCATCCTTTTCCAAACTTGGGGATTCCACATTTTTCTAATATCTTCTCTTCCCTCCCCTCCAATGAAATTCTTTTTAAAATAACTCACATAAATGACATTCATAAAATTATTTGATGAAATGCAACATGTCTCTCAAGAAGGAAGACTGAACTAAGAGTCAGAAGATCTGTGTTCTGGTCCTTCTGCCAATTAATTGCCATATGAATTGTGCCTATAAATTAAAATATAAGTTCAAACATAGGTTATATTTGACCACAGATCACAGATTCAATTTGAATATAAAGACATAGAAATACACACAAAACAGAGACATACTTAAATCTAGACTTGTGATGCATTGTTTTAGAGAACTCCCAGTGTGGAAATTCCTCCCACTGATACAGTTACATTCTGTGACAGAAAAAAAGAAGTTATTTCAAATCATTCTCTCCTCATTCTATGACTTTGATTGGTATAGTTTAGGCAACTCTTCGGTTGGTGAGCTTGTGAAACCCTAAGGTTAGAGGAGGACTTAAGCCCCCTTCCTTTTACCATCACACACACACACACACACACACACACACACACACACACACACACACACGCAGGCATGCACGCACACAATACAAAAAAGTGTGTAAAATATTCCTTATGACAGGTAAGTAATGTTGCAATTCTGACAGAATGTGACTGAAGCAGAGGCAAACAAGGAGAGAATTTTGAATATTTGACATTGTTTTAAAACTACCTTACTAGCCTCTACCCTTTACCATCTGTCTGTTAGCCCTCCAAATACCCACCTCCATCTTCCCACAGGGTCCTATTGTCTGCAGTTCCTGTTTCTCAGGGGCGGAGCCGCAGGAGGCAGCCATGGGTGCTATAATAAGCACCTGCAGCCAGCACAATGGGCTGTGGGTGCCTGTGGGAGAGCCAGATTGATGTATTGTGCACGGGGGAGGAGGGCTGTCACTTGAATCCATGTGAACCCAGGCTTTAGGGGCAAGGAAGATTGACAGCTTTTGTAGGTTGCCTTTCTTTTTTCAAAGCTCGGCTTTCATAGACAGTAAGTTTGGGGCCCCAGGCTCTCACTCCCATCATTCTAACCGGGCAATCATGAGCATTCAGAATTTCTGTTTTTTCCCCCCTTGTTCCGCATTAAATGATTTCAGTAAAGGAATGTGCAGCATTCATTAGAATTTATTAGCAGATACCAAGGGGAAAAGTTTCTTCACAACAACCCTAGTAGATGTCACTCCCACAAAGACCTCTTTGTTTTCTCTCCCCATTACATTATCACTGCAATATGTAAGGTAGTGATTCTTTTCATTGGAATTAAGTGGAAAGCTACTAAATCTTGTTTGATTCTCCAAAAAGAATAAGGTCCTTAACACTTATCTTTTAACTTCTTTCATTCCCTAAGGTCCATGTTTGCTTTTGCTTTCAGTGCTCCTCATTTCCTGGTCAGCCTGGTTGTAGATCCAGTTTTGTGTACCATTTAGCCCCAACAATCACAGGCGATCACTCCAAATATCTAAGGATTGCTGTCTTGTGAAAACAATCCCTGTTAATATTGAAGATCGAGGATGCTCTAGGAGTTTTGGGGAAATGTACCATGAAACACAAAGTTCATGGTACCAACTTTGCATTGTAGCTAACTTTTCTAAAACCTTCTTCATCCCTGTTTGCTATTTCACCTTAGTTATGACATAGTATTGATAGAAGGAGAATCCAGACCCAGGAATGTTAGGTTTGTTTTTTGTTTTTCCACAGGAGGAACATTCTGAAAGCATTTCACCTCATTTAAATACTAAGTGATTCTAAAATGACTCTTTTCAGCAAGGTTAATGACCTTGACTATGACCTTTTATTTTTATTTTGTTGAACTTTCATTTTTTTACTGTTTGGGTATATTTTGGATGAGACCCAAGAAGGACATACAATACAATTCAAACAGAAGTAAACTGTCATTGACATCTGAAGATCACATAAAGTATTCACTTGTTTGGGGGACATTTTTCCATCACATCTTGATTCTATGAAACCATTCCCATTTCCTGCAAAGGAGTTGAAAGCTAACTGAAACATAATTTTTCTTCAGATTATTTTGCATGAACTTGAAAGAGCAAAGGTGAAAAATAGGTTTCTCAAGAAGAATGCAATCATACACTGATATTTAAGTATTAGCAGCAGGAAGATAATTAAGATATGAGGTATCCCTTTGTCCCTTCCCATTTTTAAAAATTTCAATGTTGAATTCAACATTTCACCAAGGAGGGAATGAAAAGTACATATTAGTGCTAGTCTGCTATAAGTACTAATTAACTAATTAATCAGGTGCTGAAACTGAATAGAGCATCTCAGCCAGACCACTGCAGCCTAAGAGAAAGCTGTATTATTAAAAGACAGTACAGTCTTTCTTCTTTGGGTTTAAGCCATTAAGAAATGGAAAGGAGAATATGGTATCCTATTGTCATTCATCTCAGCCCAAGTCTTTCAAATTAGGGAATATAAACTAAAAATATCAGCCACTCATAAAAACTAAGGAAACATCTATGATGGATAAAACCCAAAGCTCTAGAAATCCTTTTGACTATACTAGTATATAATGTAGCAATGCTTCTCTGAAGACAGAAGAGAGCAGGTATCTTTAAGTTTTTCTTCACCAAGTTGTGGTTGTGATGTGATGTGTGTGTGTGTTTTAATGAATCTGAACAAGAAACATCTCCCCTTTGGGGCTGATCTTCGCTCTTTTGCCTCATCCCTCATGCATGTAAATGAGAGGAGTCCAATTACACATATGGGAAAAGGGTCTAATGACTCGTGAAAAGGCCCAGTTTGTAGAAAAAGGGCACAACCACCCTACCTCCCCTCCCCCCTTATCTTTTTCTTTTTTCTTTTTTTCAACTTATAAACTTATAAACATGTATTTCTCCTTTTAGGCAAAATAACAGAGTATCTTATTTTGTTTCTAAATTTTCACTTGTGCACTATGAAATACACCTTTCCAAACAAATTAATTTCTTATGCATTCTTTACATTGAAGTTATTTCTGAGACTTTAGCAAAGAAATCATAACCAAAGTATGCAAAATAACTTTTAATATATTTGCAAAAAAATGAGTCTTTCTTAATATCAGCAATATAGCTCTTTATTTTTAACAAAATGCTTTTCTTAAAAGTTTAATCAGATACAAATAATGATTATCATCCACTTATCCAAACAATTCAGTATTAAAATATGATCTATATGTTCTCTATGTTCAACCTGTAGCAAGAATTTCCCCTACAAGATTCTAAACAGTGGCTATGCAGTCTGTCTGAGAACCTCCACATATGGGCAACTTTTAGGCAACCCAGCTGTAATTGTTAAGAAGCTCTATCAGAGCAGGTGGGAAGAAATGACCTCAGAGGTCTCTTTCTGCTCCACAAGTATGAAAACCTTACTTTCCCCCAACTTTTCTACATTGGCTGTAGTTTTGTTCTCTAAGCTAAGCAGATAAAGTCTAATTGCTCTTGGACTGGACAAGTCTTCAAATAAGTTAAGATGAACAATGAAGTTCTTTCTTCTTCTTGAGGCTAAACTTGACCAGTTTTTTCAACTGCTCTTGATATGACACATTTCTGAATCATTTCATAATCTTGACTGATCCATTTGGACATATTTTAACCTGTTTATATCCTCTCTAAAAGGTGATATCTCAGAGAGAGAACCACAATGTACTCTTCAGAGAAACAAAATTAGAGAGCTGGAGAAATATTCATTGTCCTTCTTTGAGTCAAGTCAAAAAGTTGCTACCTAAATTTGCATTTGGATTTAATTCTTTGCCAAACTATCAACATGCTACTTTGTAGAGACTGATAAAATAACAAAATTCATCTAGAGTAGGGGATTTTCTGGCCCATGTGTTGTATAAAGCCAGGGAAATCATTTGTTCTGATGCTGCAGTAGCAACCACAGGTAGAACTCAAAATTCAATAACTTTAGGAGCTTTTGGGAGGTGAATTAATTAAATGTTTGATCAAATATATTATTTTTAAAGTTGATAGTTTTTTATGATTCACAAGTGATGTTATAAATATCCAAATGGCCCTTGGCAGAAAAAAGGTTGTAGAGGAACAAAAGGCCAAGAATCTCAAGGGGAAAAGGGGCTGAAAGAAACATCGCATTTCCAGATTTCAAACTAAATAATAAAGTAGTAAGCATCAGAATTATTTGGTACAGAAAACAGAAAAAATATTAACAGTAGAAAAAACTAGGTAACCAAGACTGAAAACCAAAAGGACGCAATAGCCCACTATTTGATATGTGTAAGTATCTAGACTATTGGGGGAAGGACTCCCTCTGAGTCATCAGATGGGAAAACTCTAAAAGAACTAGGCAGAAAAACAGATCTAGTCCATCATCCTACAACATAAACCATAGTGAGCTGCAAATGAATTAGTGATCATTGCTAAAATTTCTAAAATGCTTTAAAGTTTCAAAATCCTTTATATGTTATCTCAATAGATATAATTTTTTTGATCCTTACAATAATCTTAAAGGTAAGTGCAATCACTATCTCTAATTAACAAATGAGATTGATGCTGAAAGAGATTAAGTGACTTTCCCAGAGTCACACAGCAATTAATTGACTGAGGAAGGATTTGAGCTCAGATCTTCCTCCAGGCACAAGATTCTATTCACTGTACCATCAAGCTGACTAAATATCATAATTTAAATATAAAAAGCTACACCATAAAAGGCAATTGTAGAATGGAACTTGAACAAATGTGAGAAATATTCTAAGCCAAAAAAGGATAAGTGATCATGAAATTTTAATTACATAGAATAAAAAAAGTTTGTGCACACCTAAAAGCATCGCAGCTATAATAAGAGACATGGGAAGACCTGGAAAAGCAAAGAAAGCATAACCAAGAGAACAAGATTTATGATGACTAGAATAATGTAGTTAGAAATAGTACCTCAAGAAGTAAAAGGAATTAATTTCTTGAATGCTTACTCTGTGTCAGGTACTTTACAACTATTATCTCATTTGATGCTCACAACATCTTGAGAGGAAGGTGCAGCTATTATTTCTATTTTATAGATGAGCAAACTTGGACAAACAGAGGTCAAGAGACTTACCCAGGGTCACATACCTAGTAAATGTCTGAAGCTATATTTCAGCACTGATCTTCCTGACTCCTAGTCCAGTATTCTATTCATTGCCTTTTCACTTCTAATCTTGGGTGCATTTTTGGTATTAAAAAGCCAAATAAATTCATATGAATGAATAGATGATCAATTTTGGTTCCAATGTAAAAATGATTCAACATGATGTTGGGAAAAATATTTTCCCACTACCATTAAGAATTAAATGCAATAAACTCAAAGTGCTCTACCAAGGACTATGACCCTCCTCATGTTGTACATTATACCAAGCAAAATTACATTTAGCTAACTTAACTTAATTAGCTAACTATTTTGAATGACTTATCACACCTTGGATTTCTCTTAAATCTGTAGTCCTCTACTGCCCATATGGTTTTCCCCCCAAGAATAGTGGTTAATCCCTGCTCCTTCCATTCTATACTGATGCAACTGACTTTGTGAATCCATAGGAAGGATTTTACTTTAGCCCTACTAAATTTTATCTTAGTAGATCTAGATCATTGTTCTAGTCTGTCAAGGTATTGTGGGATCAGAGCTCTGTCATCTGCCATATTGGCTAACCCTCTTAGCTTTGTGATTCTGAGTAATCTGACATCTAAGTCTTTCTCCAAGGTAATAAAAATGTCGATTAGAATAAGACATAGAACTCTGTAGCATTTCATTGAAAACCTCCAGGTTGAGATCTGTCTACTACAGGGGTTCTTAAGTTGGAGTCCTTAAACTTGTTTTTTTAAAAAAATGTTCAATAACTTTATTGTAATATATTCTCATGAGTGCAAGGAATCGATCTGTAGGCTTTACCAGTTGCCAAAGTGTAAGGGACTGTTGTGTGTGGGAGTACTGTAAACTTTCATCACCTGGTGTCCTCTAGCACCAGAGCCTTGTTTTACTGGTTGATTGTAGAGTGCCATGGGAGTGGGAGTGGACCAGGGTCCAGTGAGGATATTTAAGCACTTGCATTTGGTTTAAGAAATGGAGAACTTGGAGATCCTGGAGAACTTTAAGATGAACTTGTCATCCTTGTCTTCCTTGTCTCCCACCACGTCAACGTTTGCCTGGGTAAGGATAAGCTAGCTGACAGAAACCTAATACTTCCTGAGCAGCTAGTCTAACTGAAACATAACACATAAGGGGTCCATGACACAAGAAAATTCAAGAACCTCTGACTTATTTTCTATTCTTTTGATTTTTGGACCTTTGTGTGCAGAGCCTGATTTCATAAGAGTGGAATCAAATAAAAGTATTATTTCAACCTTACATTAAAATATGCCCGATGTCAGCTATACTTTTCCCTCAATCCAACCTGGAAAATATCTGAACACAACTTTAAAATATTATATAATTTTGACTCATAAGATGGGGAAGTGGGCAAAAAGCAAGCCTCAGCTATGCCAACATGTTGGGGCAACTTAGGCAGACATCCCTATACCCCCCCCCCCCACAAAGAAAGTACCAATAGCCTCCGGAATCTGAGAGAGTAACTGAGCTGGAGCCAAGTTCTTTGCTTGCAAAGATTAGGGGAGGTGGTAATAGAAATAGTGTTGGAGAAACCCACATACAGACAAACTCCTTGCAGACAGCATTATCTTCTGCTTTCTCCTGACAACTGTTAGCACCACATAGGACTCTACAGCCTGAAGTTAAGCTACCTCAATATTGCATAGGGCAGAACTACTCAGGTTGGAAGTCAGAGTAGTACAGACCAGGGGTTTCTGTATTTTCCATAATCCACATTGATGCTCCATTCATCACAGTAAAAAGTTTTTGAGCACAAATGCCCAATATAATTATATTTATAATTATGTGATGTTTTATAAAATATTATGTGAAATATAAAACAAACATTAAGGATGCTACTTTTGCATTTTTATTTTATTCACATTACAAGATAGTAATAATTTTTTTAAAATAAGAGCAAAGTGACTTAATATTGAAACTTTCAATTTGATACTTTGTGATACAGGGAGTCAAAAGCCTACTTTTAAGGTCAGTTTATTTTGAAATTTGTTTTTAATAACTATCACAACTGAAAAATTGGAGATATAGTGAATGTGTGTGGGATCTATAGTCCAGGGACCCTTCCTTTCTCACTTTCTCACTTCACTTCTCTGTGATATAATTTTCTCTTCTATAAAATGGGTCCTTTGGAGGTATAAATAGGTAATTCTAGAATCTATAGATCCTAATAGAAAAGTTTATCATTGGCTATTCTTACTAAATTATGATGTTCATTTTTCCATCCTATCCATCAGTTTTGTAAAGTTTTTTTTATTAAAAATTTCTATCTTCCCTGAAGTCAAAAATTCTTGAAAATTCATTACAAGGTGTTCTATTTTCATATTTTTGACAAAAACATTCAAAGCTCAATTGGAATTCTTTATCTGGAAGATTTTTAAATAGTTTAGAAGAATGGTTTTCAGAGTTTTAAAATTATTTTTGGCAACAAAAATCATTTAATGAAAGAAACACTTCCAGGCATCAGTTCTCAAAAAAGAATTCTCCAGTGTATTTTTTGAAAGGCAGTTACTTTCTTACTAATTGTTTAAACAAAAGCAAAAAAGGAAACTTTTAAAAGCCTATTTGAGGGGCAGCTAGGTGGCACAGTGGATAGAGCACCGGCCCTGGAGTCAGGAGTACCTGAGTTCAAATCTGGCCTCAGACACTTATAATTACCTAGCTGTGTGGCCTTGGGCAAGCCACTTAACGCTATTTGTCTTGGAAAAAACCTAAAAAAAAGTATATATGACAGTTTGAGAAATTCATATTTATATCATAACTACAAGCTACAGTAAACGGGTATACTAATTTCATTAATTTTCCTAAATTTTCTTTCTATTCTATTAGAATAGAAAGGGAATAGGGAGACTTTAAATAAATAATTGTTAATAATTAATTATTCCAGGGATGGAGCCAAGATGCTGGAATGAAGGCAGGATTTCCTCTAAGCTCTACTAGATTACTTCAAATGCCATAAGATTATGATTCTAACCAAATTCTAGAGTGACTAGAACCCACAGAAAGACTGAGTGAAACAATTTTCCAGCCCAAGACAATTTGGAAGATCTGTGTGAACAGTCTGTTCCACCAGGGTTGGAATGGGCCCCAGCATAGCTTGGCTCACACCATACAAGCGAACCAGCTCCAGCCTTCCAAGAACAGCCTGAAGGGTGCCTGGATCCCTAGGGGTGTTTGGATCCATGGCAGCATGGGTGGTTTCCAGATCTCTCAGCCCAGGGATCACCACGGACAACTTAGAAGGTCAGTGAGAAAACTCTGCTGAGTGCTTGAGCCCAGGCACAGCCCCACCTGGGAATCAGAAGCAGACCTGTGGAACCACCCAGCAACTGCTTCCAGAGCACTCAGTCCACAATGGGTGGGGGGAGACTGTCAAGGTCTCTCTGCTATCCCTGTGACAGAACTCTGTTGCTTTGCCCAAACTCAGATCCAGGGCAAAGTCTGGACCCCCATACTGTCAAAGAGGAGCAGGGACCCTCTTCACAGCTCCAGGGCATAGAAGAATGCTTGTGACCATCCATAGACCAAAGCACAGACTAGAAGAGTAGTCAGAGCCTCTCATAATACCTTGGAGGAAATGAGGTCCCATAACCCCTCAAAAGCTTGGGAAAGTACGTTAAAATCAGGTCATAGGCTGAGGAAATGAGTAAACAATAGAAGAAAAAGTATGGTCCCATGGAGGATCAAAATACACATTCAAAAGATGGCAAAGTCAAGGCTTCTGTATCCAAAGCCTACAAGAAAAATAGGAATTGGTCTCAGCCTATGGAAGAACTCAAAAAATACTTTGAAAATTAAATAAGGGAGGTAGAGGAAAAATTGGGAAGAGAAATGAGAACAATACAAAAAATCATGAAAACCAAGTCAACAGTTTGATGAAGGAATTACATAAATATACCAAAGAAAAAAACATGTTAAAAACCCATATAGGTCAAATAGAAAAAGCAGTTCAAAACATTAATGAGAAGAATACCTTAAAAAGCAGAATTAGCCAGACAGAAAAGGAGATTTAAAAAGCTCTCTGGCAGAGCCATTGGAATCTAAACATAGACTGAAGTACACTTTTATTTTCTTTCTCTCTGTTCTTGAGGTTTCTCGTCATTTTTGGGGGGGAGGAGGTTTATGATTACTCTCACAACAAGATGATTCTAATAACATAAAATAAATAAAATGAAAAAATGAAAAAAAAATTTTAAAGCTCTCTGAAAAAAAAAACTCCAACTCCTTCAAATATAGAATGGAGCTAAGGGAAGCTGATACTTTTATGACAAATCAAGAAACAATAAAACAAAACCAAAAGAATGAAAAGCAGCTGACCTGGAAAACAGATCCAGGAATTGTATTTGAGACATATCACAGGATGGCATTCTTGGTGAGCGTGAGTTTTGACCTGTCTATCAAGGGGTTGCTATCCCCATTGATCATATCCAGTTGGCTTTTTTGGGGAAAAGCATGCACAGCATATTTTTAACTCAAATATATATTCTGAACTTTTTCTTCATCACTTTCTTAAGTCTAGACAATAGCAAAACAATAAGTGAGGCCCTGATTTGTAGCATTTTTCTATTTCCAAGAAATAAATGTTCCCAAAGAAAACTGAATAATTAGCTATTCTGGAAAGCAGTACAACATGGCTCCAACATAGTCCTATGTGTGTTGTATTTTGGAGACCACTGACCTAGATGACCAGAATAAAAGAAGATTATATAATACTGTTGTCTTTGGAAAGAAAACATCTGGAATATTTAGCTCTGGCAAATACATTTTAGGATGACTAGCTCTATTGCCCATAGAATAGTAACCAGGATGGTGAAGGTACAAGAGACTGGCTCTGAAGTTAGACAACCTGGAATCATATTTTACCTCTAACCAATTAGTATTTTTTATGACTGTGGGCAAGTGAAAAAAAAAGTACTGGTGCCTCAGTTTCCCCACTTGTAAAATGGCATAGGACCAGATGGCCTAAGGTCCCTTCTAGAACTAAATTTATGATTTTATTATTTATCCTACTAATATATCAGTTGAAGAAACTGAGGAAAGTATTTATTTAGCCTGAAGAAAAAATATGAGTAGGGTTGAGGGTAGAACATGGTTTCCACCTTCTAGTGTGTAAAGTTTGCCACATGAAAGAGAGATTAGACTTGTTCTGCTTGGTTCAAGAAGATAGAACTGGTAGTAGTGCTTAGACATTTTGGACATAGGGGTTTCTTATTGATAGGAGCAAATTCATACCATCAAGATCTGCTCCCCAGAAGAACAGTCTGCTTAAGGAAATAGCAAACTCTCATTCCTAAAAATCATCAAGTGAACAATATATGACTTCTTAGTGGTGATTTCTGCTTGGATATGAGCTCCATTCCCTTTGCTGAGTGACAAAATCTAGTTTTCAGTCCCTGGGTGATAATCAAGCTCAATGCCAAAATTTGGCAAAATGTCAATCTCTTTCACATTCAAGGTCAAGATGACACTTAAACACTAGTTTTCTTTTTCTTTTTTTGCTTTTTTCAAAGTGATAGTCAAGTGACTTGCCCAAAGTCAGACAGCTAGGTAATTATTAAGTGTCTGAGGTCAGATATGAATTCAGGTCCTGCTGACTCAAAGGTTGGTGCTCTATCTCCTGAGCCACCTAGCTGCCCAATGCTGTATTTTTCTTGATGTGGAAATGACCTAACCCTCCCCATCCCACCTCAATGCTTTACTTATCCTTGGTTCCACTTTTATGTAGCATTACCCAAATGGATCCAGATGATCATAGATCTACAGCTAGAAGTTATTCAGTCTATCTCTCTCACTTTATAGGTGGGAAAACTGAAAGGCTAAGGGCCTTTCATGGTATCCTTAATCTTCTACTTACATGTAACTCCATAGTGACTAAAAACAGTAATAGCATTTCTATAGTGCTTTAAGGTTTGCAAACATTTTACAAATATATCATTTAATCTTCATAACAGCCCTAGGAAGTAGGTGTCATCATTATAATTGTAGTTATTATGATCTTTATTATTATTATTCCCATTTTACAATTGAGAAAACTGAGGGAGAAACTTGTGAAATGATTTGCCCAGGGTTACCCAGTTAGAATGTGCATATTTTTAGTAAGACCCAGCGTTTTATACACCGTGTCACCTAGCCAGTCCTATTTATAGAATAGATTCCTTGTACAGAGAAATTTATTAAAAAGGTCAGAAATATGGTATAAGCAAGAAGCAAAAGAGCTTCTTTATGGGGATATACTTCTTGCAGTTACATGAATAAGCTCACAGTTATATCACACTTCTCACACAAATAAAATCAGATTTAAATAACTGGGCAAGCATCAACTGCTCATGAATAGGCCGAGGTAATATAATAAAAATGACAATTCTACCTAAATTAAACTGCTTATTTAGTGCCCCACCAAACAAAATTCCAGAAAATTACTTTAATGAGTTAGAAAAAAAGTAAGCAAATTCATATGGAGAAATAAAAAGTCAAGAATTTCCAGGGATTTAATGAGAAAAAGTGCAAAAGAAGGTGGCTTAGCCCTACCAGATCTAAAATTATATTATAAAGCATCAATCATCAAAACTGTCTGGTAGTGGCTAAGAAATAGAGTTGTGGATCAGTGGAATAGACTAGGTGCATTAGCAGGAAATGATTATAGTAATCTGCTGTTTGATAAACCCAAAGAGTCCAGCTTTGAGGACAAAAACTCTCTTCAATAAAAACTGTTCAGAAAATTGGAAGTTAATATGGCAGAAACTTGGATTAAACCAACACCTCACATCCTATACCAAGATAAGATCAAAATAGATACAGGATTTAAAAATAAAAAAAAAAACAATAATATAAGCAAACTAGAAGATGAAGAAATAGTTTACTTGTCAGATCTATGAAAATTGAAGCAGTTTTTACCAAGGAAGAGATGGAGAACACCATTAAAAACAAACTAGATAATTTTGATTATATTAAATTAAAAAGCTTTTGCACATTCAAAACCACTGTAACCAAGATGAAAAGAAATGTAGTAAAATAGGAAACAATTTTACAATTAGTATTTCTGACAAAGGATTCATTTCTAAAATACACAGAGAACTGAGTCAAATTTGAAAAAAAAAGCCATTCCCCAATTGACAAATGGTCAAAGGATATGCAAAGGCAATTTACAGATGAGAAAATCAAAGCAATTCATAGTCATATGAAAAACTGCTCTAAATCACTACTTATTAGAGAAATGCAAATTAAAGCATTTCTGACGTATCACCTGACACCTCTCAGACTGGCCAATATGACCAGAAAGGACAATGATCAACATTGGAAGGGATGTGGGAAATCCGAGACACTAACACATTGTTGGTGGAGCTGTGAACTCATCCATCCTTTCTGGAGAGCAATTTGTAATGACAATGAAAGGGCAACAAAAATGTGCATACACTTTGATCAGTAATACCAATACTGGGTCTATACCCTGAAGAGATGATGAAAAAGGGTAAAAACATCACTTGTACAAAAATATTCAAAGCAGCTGTGTTTGGGGTGGCAAAGAATTAGAAATTGAATGAATGTCCACCAATTGGGGAATGGCTGAACAAATTGTTGTATATTTACATAATGGAACACTATAGTTCTATTAGAAACCAGAAGGGATGAGAATTCAGGGAAGCCTGGAAGGATTTGCATGAACTGATGCTGAGCGAGATGAACAGAACTAGAACACTGTACACCCTAACAGCACCATGGGGGTGATGATCTACCTTAATTAATGGACTTGCTCATTCCATCCGTGCAACAATCAGGCACAATTCTGGGGTATCTGTGATGGAGAATACCATTTGTATCCAGAGAAAGAATTGTGGAGTTTGAACAAAGACCAAAGACTATTACCTTTAATTTTTTAAAAAAGTTATCTTATTATATGTAATTTTGCTATCTCTTATACTTTATTTTTCTTCCTTAAGGATATGATTTCTGTCTCATCACATTCAACTTAGATCAGTGCATACCATGGAAACAATGTAAAGCCTAACAGACTGCCTTCTATGGGGGATGGGGGAGGGAAGCAAAATTATGGGAAAAATTATAAAATTCAAAATAAATAAATAAATCTCCTTAACAAAGACTAGACAATAAATAAACAATAATTCCAGCCCTGAAAAAAATAAAAAATAAAATTTGCTTTTTTTAACCTTTTTTTCTTCTTGTGGTTTTCCCCTTTTTATTCTGATTCTTCTTTCAGAGTGTGACCAATATGCAAATATGTGTATGATTATACATGTAATAACCTATATCAAAGTACTTGCTATCCTATCTTGGGGAAGAGGATGATGAAAGGGAGAAAACTTTAGAAAAATTAATGTCAAAAATTATCCTTACATATAATTGGAAAATAAACAAAAAAGTTTTGAGTTCCAAATTCTATCACTTTCTTTCTCCCTCCTCCCTAGGCTATACATGTGCACTTAGGTAAAACATTTCCATATTAGTCATTTTGTACAAGAAATCTTGAATAAAAAAGTGAAAAATAGCATGCCTCAGTCTATATTCAATCAATATCAGTTTTTCAAGAGGCTTCACTATTTTGTATTGCTGAGAATAGGTAAGTCATTTACAATTCTTCATTGAACAATGTTTCTGTACAACATTCTCCTGGTTCTGTTCACTTCACTATATAAGTATTTCCAAGTTTTTCTGAAGTCATCCAACTTGTCATTTCTTATAGCACAATAATATTACATTACAATCATATACCACAGTTGGTGTAGTCACTGCCAATTGGTGGACATCACTTTGATTTCCATTTCTTAGCAACCACAAAAAAGAGTTACTATAAATATTTTTTGTATAAATAGGTCCTTTGCCCTTTTTTAGATGTCTTTGGAATACAGATCTAGAAGTGGTCTTGATAGTTCAAAGGGTAAGAAGTTTTATAGCCCTTGGGCATTGTTCAAATTGCTCCCTGGGATGGTCGAATCAGTTCACAACTCCACTAACAATGCATTAGTGAGTGTTGTAGTTTTCCTACACCCCCCTTCAATAATCAGCATTTTCCTTTTTTGAAACGTTAGTCGCTCTGATAGGTGTGAAGTGGTACACCATAGTTATTTTGATGGATATTTCTCTGATAAATAGTGATTTAGATCATTTTTTCTGATGACTACAGATAGTTTTGATTTCTTTTTGGCTGCTTGTAATATTTTCTACTTGATCTGTGAGCTTTAGAATTTGGCTATGATATTCTTGGGAATTTTGATTTGGGGATGTCTTTCAGGCTGTAATCAATGGATTCTTTAAATCTCTATTTTGCCCTCTGGCTCTAATATATCACGGTAGAGCCTGACCTAGAGCAAGATTACCCTAGCGCCTTATCTGGTAGGTTTATAGCTCCTGGAACCTGAAACCTTGCAATCTTAGTTTAGTTTTGCTTTCTCACAGTTCCTGTTCTTTCTCTCCAAAAAGGAGGTGATTTCTAGGGTGCTATGTTAATATTCCATACTTATCTCATTCATACAAATATCTTTTCTTACTCTAGTCCAGTTAAGTGTTCATCAGTTCCATTGTTTCCCTCCACCTCTCACAGGAAACAGAATGGTACAGAAGAAAGAGTGATGGTAACCTGAATCTAAATTACAGTTCTATCATTTACTACTAATAGGATTTTGGGAAAATCATTGTTGCTTGTAAAATGAGTAGGCTGAATTATGTAATGAGGTAGCCCTTCTCGCCAAGGAAAAAGCCTTCAAAATATACTCTTGATCCCACTCCATCCTTTCTCTTCAGGCAGATTCTTTGCCTCCATTATCCCCACTCTCATACTAACTTTCATTATTTCCCTCTCAAGTGGCTGTTTCCTTCATCCCTACAATCATCCCTGCAACCCATATCTCTTCTATCTTTACAAATTCTCTTTTGATCTCACCATCCCTGATGTCATCCTATATCTATCCTCCCTTTCAGGACTAAACTGCTTAAATAAACTCTCTACCATTAGTATATTCACTTCCCCTCCTCTCACTTTGCAGTCTGACTTTAAAACTCATCTTTTAATTTTTTTTATTTTTTTACATTTTTAAATTTTTATTTATTTTGAGTTTTACAATTTTTCCTCTAATCTTCCTTCCCTCCTCCCCCGCCAACAGAAGGCAGTTTTGCTAGTCTTCACAATGTTTCTATGGTATACATTGATCTAAGAGGAATCACATCCTTAAGGAAGAAAAATAAAGTATAAAAGATAGCAGAATTACATAGTAAAATAATAGGGGTTTTCCCCCCTAAATTAAAGGTAATAGTCTTTGGTCTTATTTTTTTCAAACTCCACAATTCTTTCTCTGGATACAGATGGTATTCTCCATTGCAAATACCCCAAAATCGTCGCTGATTGTTGCGCTGATGGAATGAGCAAGTCCATCAAGGTTGGTCATCACCACCATGTTGCACTTAGGGTGTACAATGTTTTTCTGGTTCTTCTCATCTCATTCAGCATCAGTTCATGCAAATCCTTCCAGGCTTCCCTGAATTCCCATCCCTCCAGGTTTCTTTTTTTGAAAGTGAAATTTAATTTATTATTAGTATGATTACAATAATTTTGTTATAGATCGCCCTCCCCCAAAAGAAAATGAGGATCCAGGGGCAGCTAGGTGGATAAAGCACTGGCCTTGGAGTCAGTAGTACCTGGGTTCAAATCCGGTCTCAGACACTTAATAATTATCTAGCTGTGTGGCCTTGGGCAAGCCACTTAACCCCATTTGCCTTGCAAAAAGCTAAAGAAAAAAATGAGGATCCTCAAGAATAGTTAAAGAGAGAGAAAAAATGTGCTTCAGTCTGTTCAGATTCCAATGGCTCTGTCTCTGGGGTGAGTTGCTTTCTTTATCATAACTCCACCAGAGAAGTTGCTTCAATATTTTTCCCACAGTTGCTACTGCTAGCTGTACCTTCACTCTATTCCTCCCCACTCTCATTTATTCTCTTCTCTCTCTCTCCTTTCATCCTGGCCCTGTCCAAAAGCATGTTGTATCTGAGAACCCTCTCTCTCAATCTTCCCTCTCTTCTATAACCTATTCCCCACTTCCCTCCCCCCATTCCCCCTTATCCCATCCCTTTCTTCTCATTTTTCTCTAAGGTAAGATAGATTTCCTCACCCTATTAAGTGTGTATTGTTATTTCCCTCTCTGAGCCATTTCTGATGAGAATGAAGGCTCACTCATTCCCCCTTATCTTCTCCTTTTCACTCCCCTGAAAAAGCTTTTTCTTGACTTTTATGTGAAATTTCTTAGTTTCCTCATCTCCTTTCCCTTCATCCCAGTACTTTTCTTTATCACCCATTGACTCCATCTTTTTACTATATTATCCCATTATATGCATCTCCTTCATGTGCCTTGTCTATGCTCCTTCTAACAGCTCTTATAAATGAGAAAGTTCATATGAGTTATCAATATCTTCTTCCCATGCAGGAATACAAACAGTTCAATATCATTAAGTTCCTCATAGTCCTTCTCATCCACACCCTCTATAATTCTCCAGAATCCTGTACTTGGAAATCAAACTTTCTGTTCAGTTCTGGTTGTTTCAGTAGAAAAGTTTGAAATACCCCTGTTTCACTGAAAGTCCATCTTTTTCCCTGAAAGAGGATGTTTGGTTTTGCTGGGTAGTTGATTCTCGGTTGTAAACCAAGATCTTTTGCCTTCTGGAATATCATATGCCATTCCCTACAAGCCCTTAATGTAGATGCTGCCAGATCCTGTGTAATCCTGACTATGGAGCCTCAGTAGTTGAATTGTTTGTTTCTGGCAGCTTTTAGAATTTTCTCTTTCATTTGGGAGTTTTAGAATTTGGCTGTAATATCCCTGGAAATTTTTCTTTTGGGATCTCTTTCAGGAGGCAACTTGTGAATTCTCTCAATTTCTGTTTTACCCTCTACTTCTAGGATCTCAGGACAATTTTACTCTATTATTTCTTGAAATATGAAGTCTAGGCTCTTCTCCTGATCATGGCTTTCAGATAGCCCAATAATTTTTAAATTATTTCTTCTAGATCTGTTTTTGAGGTCAATTGTTTTTCCAATGAGATATTTTACATTTTCTTCTAATTTTGGGCTTTTTTGGAAAAGTTTTATTTCTTCCTGATTTCTTGCAAAGTCATCAGCTTCCTTTAGTTCCATTCTGCATTTGAAGGAGTTATTTTCTTCAGAGAGCTTTTTTAAAGGTTTTTGCAAGGCAAATGGGGTCAAGTGGCTTGCCCAAGGCCACACAGCTAGGTAATTATTAAGTGTCTGAGACTGGATTTGAACCCAGGTACTCCTGACTCCAGGGCCAGTGCTTTATCCACTACACCACCTAGCTGCCCCCTAGAGAGCTTTTTATCTCCTTTTCCAGCTGCTCAATTCTGCTTTTTAAGGCATTCTTCTCCTCATTTGCCTTTTGTTTTGCTTTTTCCCTTTAGGCATAAACTGGTTTTTAACATATATTTTCTTCAGTATTTTTTTTTTTGTATTTCTTTCACCAAGCTTTTGATTTGGTTTTTATGATTTTTCTGCATCACTCTCATTTTTCCTCGCATTTTTTCCTCCACCTCCCTTAATTGCTTTTCAAAATCTTAGAACTCATCCATAGTCTGAGCCCATTTTCTTGTCTTTCTCTTGGAGGTTTTGGATATGGAAGCTTTGACTTTGTTGTCATCTGAGTATGTGTTTTGACCTTCCATGGGACTAAAGTAATTCTCTGTGCTTAGATTCTTCTTTTTCTGTTGTTTACTCATTTCCTCTACCCAAGACCAATTTGCAGCATTTCCAAGGCTTTGAGGCTTTTTTGGGGGGGACACCCCACTGGGACCTTCACTCCTCCAAGGTCATATGCTCCTTTGCCTGTGTTTTGATATGTAGATGACCCCCACACTTCCCTCTGCCCTGGAGCTGTAAGGAGGGGTCCTGCTTGACTACTTAGTATGGAAGCCCAAACTGCCACCTGTACCTGAGTGTGGGCTAGCAGCAGAGTCCTATCCCGAGGGAGAGCAGAGAAATCTCTGCAGTCTTCCCTGACCCCCTTACTATCTGTGGTCTTAGCTCTGGTGGTGCAGGTTGGTTTCTCCAGATTCTTGCTGAAGATTCTGTGGCTGATGCTCCTCACTCCACCCTTCTTCTGGTGTAGAAGAATTCTCTCCCCACCTCTTCAAGCTGTTCCAGGGCTGTGCTGCGATCAGGCTTTTTCCAACCCCCATTCTTGGTAAAACACACCTTTCCTGCGGAACCTCAAAGTTATCTTGGACTGGAAAAATGTATCACTCAGTCTTTGTGTAAGTTTAGCCCCTCTAAATTTTGGCTAGAGTCATAATTTGTTGGTTTTTGGAGTTTTGGAGGGGAAGGAGTTCCCAGGAAATGTTGCCTTCACACCGCCATCTTGACTCTGCCCCCAAAACTCATCATTTAAATAAAAATGCTTTCTCTAAAGTTATTAATAATCCCTTAATTGATAAATCTAATAGTCTTTTCTCCATCTTCATTCTTTTTGATTTCTCTTTATTCAGATCATGCCCACTAATTATGAGTCTCCTCCATGATTCTGTTCTAGTTCTCTCCTCCCTTGTAGAACTTATCAGGTTCTATGGATTCAATTATATATGCAAATGATATTCAGATCTCTGTATCTAGTCTGTACCTCACTTCTGGTCTCTAACTCACTTCTGGTCTCCAGTCTTATACAACATTCTCAAACTGGATATTCCAAAGACCCCTCAAACTCAACATGTCCAAAATAGAACTCATAATTTTTCAGCCAAACCTTCCTCTTTTCCCCAACTTCATTATTAACATTGAGAGCATCCTCCTGGTCCATGAATCTGGAAGCCATGATGTCATCTGTGACTCCTCACTCACACTCAACCCACATAGCCAATCTACTATCCAAATCCTGCCATTTCTACCTTTGTAACATCTCTTCCTTTTTTCCTTCTCTCTTCTAAAATTGCCACCACCTTGATTCAGTTCTCAGCACATCCTGCCTGGTTTATATCTGCAGCCTTCTGCTTGGTCTCCATGCCTCAAGTTTCTCCTCAAATTAATCTGATTTTCATTCAGTTGCCAAAATGATTTTCCTAAAAGATAGTCTGATCATGTCAATTTCACCCTCCACCCCTGCCCACAAAACAAAAAACTTCAAAAGCTCCTTATTACTTTCAGGATCAAATAGTTAATCCCCTGACTTTCATAGTCATTCACTTCCTGGACCCTTCTTATCTTTACAATCTTCTTACACTTTCTTCTATGTACTCTGAGGTCTAGTGATACTGGCCTTCTTACTCTTCCACACAAAGGACACACTGCCTCCCAACTTCTAACTCTTTCCCTGGCTTTCCTCAAGGCATAGAATGTTCTTCCTCTCCACCGCTGCCTCTTGGCTACCTTCAAGACTCAGGTTTTTATTTTGCAAGGCAAATGTGGTTAAGTGACTTGCCCAAGGCCACACAGCTAGGTAATTATTAAGTGTCTGAGGGCAATTTGAACTCAGGTACTCCTGACTCCAGGGCTGGTGCTCTATCCACTGTGCCACCTAGCCACCCCAAGACTCAGTTTAAATCTTACTTTGTACAAGAAGTCTCATTGATTCCTCCCATTGCTAATGTCTTCCCCCTGAGATAACTTCCCATCTACACTATATATTATATCATACACACACACACACACACACACACACACACACACACACACACACACACACACAGAGTTATTTGAATATTATCCATTCCATTAGAATGAGAACTTCTTGTCACCTTTTCTTAACTCATGGCTCTTCTCCTTCTCTCAGCTGAGAACTTTGCCTTATATCTTATGGGAAAAAAATTGAGGCCATTCACTATGAACACTATCTTCTCTCCTCTTCCTCATTCTTGACTTCTCTGCACAGTTTATCCCTCTCTCCTCTATGATACTCTCTTCTCTCTAGATTTTGGGATATTACTTTCTCCTGGCCTTCTTTCACCTCTCTGACTATGCTTTGTCTGTCTCCTTTGCTGGATTCTCCTCCAGATCATGTCCTGTAACTATTGGTATCCTCAGGATTCTCTTTACTTCTCTAACTCTCCTATTATCACTTGGTAATCTCATCAGTTCCCAAGGATATAATTACCATCTCTCTGCTGATAATTCCCAAATCTACCTTTCCTTTGCTGATCTCCAATGTCACATTTCCAACTGAATTTCAGATGTCTCAAACTGGATGTCTAATATATATTAAAAACTCAATATGTCCAAAACATAGTTCATTATCTTTTCCCCTAAATTCCCCTGCACTCTTACATCATCTTCCCAATCTCTGAGGTTCAGCACTTGGGAGTCATTCTGGATTTCTAACTATCTCATACTGCCCCCACCCACCTACCCACTCATATCCAAGATGCTGCTAAGGCCTGCTGATTTTACCTTTGTATTTCCCCTTCTCTCCTCTGACATCATCATCACTCTGATACAAGCCTTCATCTATTGCAATATCTGCTGATAGAGCTGTCTGCCTCAAGGCTGTTCCCCACTCCAATCCATACTCTATTCAGTCATTAAAGGAATTTTTTTAACATTTAGCTTAATTTTATTCTTTCTTGCTTTGGGATGGGGAATAAATCATTCAGTAAAAACAAACATTAAAAACAAAATGTCTTACCATATACAACTTTTAACCTACACTAATGATATACCTTAATTACATCCATGCACACAGGTCTAATATTACAATTTAAAAAAATAAACACAATGAAAACTTCTAGGAGCATTTTATAATAAAGTAATTCCTAATATTTCTTTGTAAATAGATTGTGCACCTCTAAAATACAAATTCCTATACACAGTGAATGCTTTACTTAATATGAACACTTAAGGAAATTGAGCATATGGACAGCCTCAAAACAAACTGACATTCTAATATTCAGTTAGGTAGGCAACAAATCATAATGCCAAATGGAAAAAATTTTATTTGCAAATAAATTTCAAAAAACTAAGTTTAAATTTTTTCAAAAATTAAATACAGAAAATATAGTTATTTGCTAAAATAAATAGCATGTGGTATATTAATACTTCACTATAAAGACTGCATATTGCGGGGCAGCTAGGTGGTGCAGTGGATAAAGCACTGGCCTTGGAGTCAGGAGGACCTGGGTTCAAATCCGGTCACAGACCCTTAATAATTACCTAGCCGTGTGGCCTTGGGCAAGCCACTTAACCCCAGTTGCCTTGCAAAAACCTAAAAAAAAACAGAATGCATATTGGAACATTTATAAGCAGTAAATGATTCTTATTAAGAAGTTACTATTAATAATACTGGCTAAATAGAAGTGTATATTGTGAAGTACTATAGATAGTACATGTTTTGCCTCATCTGCTACCTTGAGGTAGATAACACATGTACACCAAATTTTGCATTCATTTTCTGTTACTGCTGGTATTATGTGTTTTAAGAAATATTATGAAAAACTTGAAAATACTCATGAATGAAAACTTTTTTTTTTTTTTGCTATGCAATGGGATTAAGTGGCTTGCCCAAGGCCACACGGCTAGGTAATTATTAAGTGTCTGAGGCCGGATTTGAACCCAGGTCCTCCTGACTCCAGTGCCGGTGCTCTATCCACTGCGCCACCTAGGCACCCACCCCCCCCCCCGAAAAGATGTTTTATAAATATAAAGGCATTTCTTAAAAAATTCAGGTCTCGGGGTAGCTAGGTGGCGCAGTGGATAGAACACCGGCTCTAGAGTCAGGAGGCCCTGAGTTCAAATCCGGCCTCAGACACATCATAATTACCTAGCAGTGTGGCCTTGGGCAAGTCATTTAACCCCATTGCCTAGCAAAAACTAAAAAACTAAAAATAAAACAATTTACAAAGCATTAGGGGGCGGCTAGTTGGCGCAGTGGATAAAGCACCAGCCCTGGAGTCAGGAGTACCTGGGTTCAAATCTGGTCTCAGACACTTAATAATTACCTCGCTGTGTGGCCTTGGGCAAGCCACTTAACCCCATTTGCCTTGCCAAAAAACAAAAAAAAAACAAAAAAAAATTCAGGTCTGATCATGTCACCCCCCCATTCAATAAATTCTAATGACTTCCTATTTTCTCCAGGAGCAAATATAAAATACTCTGTTTTGGCATGTAAAGCCATTCATAATCTAACCCCCTCCTACCTTTCCAGTCTTCTTATACATTATTTCCCAATATGTACTCTTGATCTATGGACATTGACTTCCTGGGTGTTCCGTGAACAAGACAGTCCATCTCTCAGAGATATTTTCTTTATCTGTCCTCTATATCTGAAATGCTCTTCCTCCTCTGATGTAACTACTGATCTCTATGTCTTTCTTTAAGTCCCAATTAAAACCCCCACCTTTAATTGCAGTGCTTTCTTTTTTGGAGCCAAACTTGGACTTTATAAGACTACTATATTCAATTTTGTTTTTTTTTCCATTTGTGTTGCTGATTTTATTTGTTTTGTTAGTTCTGCTTATTTAGTTTTTTTTTTAAAAAAGTTATTTATTTAAGGCAATGGGGTTAAGTGACTTGCCCAAGGTCACACAGCTAAGCAATTATTGTCTGAGGCTACATTTGAACTCAGGTCCTCCTAACTCCAGGATTGGTGCTGTATTCGCTGCACCACCTAGCTGCCCCTGCTTTCTTAGTTTTGTTTCTGTTCATATAAACTGTACTTTCTGTTTTCCTGTATTTCTCCTGTTATTCCTAGAAGCAGCAAGGTGGTAAATTGGATAGAGTGCTGCTCATAAAATCAAGAAGACAAGAATTCAATTCTGTCCTCAGATACATGTTGTGTGACGTTTGGCAAAATATTTCACCTCTATTTGCCTCAGTTTCCTCAACTGCAAAACTGAGATAAAAACCACCCTTACCTTCCAGAGTGGTGAGAATGAAATGAAATAACATTTGTAAAGCACTCAGCACTGTGTCTGACATGTTGCATACGTAAATACTTATATCCTCTTATTTCTTATCGCACAATAATATTCATTAAATTAACATCCCAAGGTTTTAGTCATTCCCCACTTGATGAGAATGTATTTTGCTTCTAATTCTTTCCCATCACTAAAGGAAGGATTGCCATAAATATTTTTTGAGTATACAGATGTCATTTTTGACATCTTTGTGGGTATTATCCCTAGCAGTGGAATCTTTGGGGAAAAGATTGGATATGGACATCTTACTTTATTTACATAATTCCAAATTACTTTCCAAAATAATTGGAGGAATTCATCCTGACAATAAAAAATGCTCTACCAACAATCCATTATGTATCTGTATTTCTACAACCTCTTCAATAATGACTATTCAATTTGCTCACCTTAAACTTCAGAGTTGTTTTGAGGAGTATTTTTTCTTATTAATTGTGATTTGAGCAGTCTTTCATGTGGTTGTTTATAATTTGCAATTTTTTGAGAAATGTTTGTTCATATCCTTTGAAGAATGCTTTTGGTCTTTCATATTTTTATTAGTTCTCTTCCCTACCTCTTTGCATATCATGGGTATTAACTACTGGTAGTTTTTTTTTTTCAGTTATTTCTAGTGCTAAGCAGTGACCTTAGCATTGCAAATAATTAAACAAAAAAAAAGAGACTAGAAGTTATAGTACAGTGATCTTCATTTAGATTCCTGGAAAAAATTATAGTACAATTCACTGAAGAGATGATTAGTGAATACCTGTAAATGGAAGTAATGATTACAAAGAACCACCACAACCTCATTAAGAACAGTTCATGCCAAATTAAACACTTTTTAACAAGGTCACTGAATTGGTACATGAGAGGAAGCTACAGATGTACTTTACCTGTATCTTAGTAAAGCATTCATTTTACAAATATTATTTCATTTGATTCTCATCCTGGAAGGTAAGGGTGACTATTATTTCAAATTTGCTTTACTAAGCCTCTGTACTTCTCAGAGAAAAGGAAGAGAGATGCAGAGTAGACAATCCAATTAGATGGCCAAATGCAAGGAATGGTCATTAAAGGTTCAATATCAATTTGTCAGGTCTTCAGTGGAGTGATTGAGGAACATCTACTTGCCTCTATGTTTCACCCTTTTATCAGTGACTTGGAAAAGGTATACATGGCGTGGTCATCAAATTTGCAGATGACACAAACTAGAGAGGTTAACTAACACACTAATATGATCCAATAAATCCAATAAACATTTATTGGCTACTATATGCCTGTACTAATCACTAGAGAAAAAAATTAATAAAGATGATTCCTACCCTCAAGGAGCTTATTATCTAATAGGAAAATGACAATCCACAAAAGGAGACAGGAAAGTGGTAGTGGAGAGGTACATGGGATAGCAGGTGTACTCAGTAAGGGGACATCTTGTTCTCTGGAGTTGAAACCAGACAGAGCAACAGATACAAAGTAGGTTCATTGCATGTAAATACACTCAAAGATAAATTGATAGGCTCACTGAAATGGGGGGGGGGAGAAAGGAATGTTGAACCCTAGTTCATAATCCTTAACTCTAGGTGGAACTGGAACTAAAACATGCTGAATAAATGAATAATTCTCCAAATGTTTAACATCTCTAGAATGATTCTTTCTTGTTCTGAGATCCCTGTTAGCACTTTTGGAGAGAGTACAGACCCACATTCCTTGTGCTTCTGTTGAATTTGCTCCTGGCTGCTCATTCTGTTTTATATACCAGTAAATACAAATGGTTCCCTTTCTCTGTGTGATACGTGCTCTCATTACTCCAGAGGCTTCTTCATATTCGCTCTGGCCAATGAAAAACATAACCAAGGCCATTCATTAAACATGATACATCAGAAAGACCACTGAACTTGTCATCAAAGTGGAAAGGGTTCTGATACTAAGAAGCTGTGTAACCATGAACCAACTGCTTCGTTTCTTTGATTTTTAACTTTCTCACCTGCAAAATGCAGAGTGGACAAGATGATTTCTTAGAAAGTTGCCAGATTTGACATTTTACAAGTCTGATTCCAATTTTTCCTCATTATTCCTATTTATGAAACCTTTGGTAGTTGGAATTTTCTCAACAGCTTTAATTTTTTCATTCACTCCAAATGCATAGGATGTTTGGGTATACATTCACAATACCTATTTTGACAAGGCATCTTTTGTGAGAAGTCCTCTCATTTCTCACATTTTGAAATTCCATGTTTTCCAGGTACCAATATTTTACTTTGTGCCTTTAAATAGGTAAATTAAAAATTAAATAGGGAAAGGTTATGGAATATTTGAGGAGAGCATTAGATAATTAAGAAAATCATGTGCCAGCCCTGTTTGTGGTGGCACAGAACTGGAAATTAAGTAAATGTCCTTCAACTGGGGAATGGTTTAACAAGCTGTGGGTATATGTATGTGATGGAACCCTGTTGTTCTATTAGAAACCAGGAGGGATGGGAATTCAGGGAAGTCTGGAAGGATTTGCATAAACTGATGCTGAGCAGAACCAGAAAAACAGCAACATGGGGGTGATGATAAACCTTGATGGAATTGCTCATTCCATCAGTGCAACAATCAGGGAAAATTTTGGTCTATCTGTAGTGGAGAATACCATCTGTATCCAGAGAAAGAATTGTGGAGTTTGAACAAAGACCAAAGGCTATTACCTTCAATTTAAAAAAAAAAACACCTGTTATCTTATTATATAATTTTGCTATCTCTTATACTTTATTTTTCTTCCTTAAGGATATGATTTCTCTCTCATCACATTCAATTTGAATCTTTTGAATCAATGTATACCATGGAAACAATGTAAAGACTAACAGAATGCCTTCTGTGGGGGGTGGAGGGAGGGAAGCAAGAATGGAGGGAAAATTGTAAAACTCAAAATCTTTCTAAAAAAATAAATTGGAAGGAAATAAATTTAAAAGGAAAAAATAAAGACTGTGGCATAGTGGATAGAGGAAAAAAAGAAAAGAAAATCATGTGCCAAAGCACATGGAAGTTTCTTAACCAATACAACTTTGGTGATCATGACTTCTTCCAGGAGAGGAAGTTGGTGATGGCATCTCTTCACCAAGTATCTGTTTCCCGGCTAGTACCTCTAAAAGGAATGGTCTGAATGAAATTATTTCTTGTGAAAAGTTCACATGATGAAGTTTGAAGGATTTGTTTCACTCAGGGTCCATCAGGACCAAGGAGTCTGGAATATGCCATTTAGGGGGCTCTGTTGGGTTCAAAGTGTTTACAAGGAACGAGTATTTACCAAAATAACATGAATAGGAATTTGAGTTAACCAACTAGGAGGGTTATGACCACATTTCAAAAAGGACCTGATACTGAAGAAAATAAAAAGATAAAAATAAATTTGGATAACATTTTTAAAGCTATTCACTTTAAGAGTAGCTTAATGGGGTGCTAAGGTGGTGCAGTGAATAGAGCACCAGCCTTGGAGTCAGGAGTACTTGGGTTCAGATCTGACCTCAGACACTTAATAATTATTTAGCCATGTGGCCTTGGGCAAGCTACTTAACCCCATTGCCTTGAAAAAATCTAAAAAAAGAGTAGCTTAATATTGAAAAAACTTAGGCAGAGGAAGATAAGTCAGGTTGATTGTCTTAAATTTTGTATAATTTAACATGATTTTTTGCCTCACTTAGGCAATAGAAGCAGGTAATCCCAATCTGAAGGTTTCTCTTAAGAATGCATCAGAGAAGATTCTGTGACACTCTATGAGTAAAGGAGAATTTTGAAGTAGCTGAAAAGAAACCCGAGATACTCAGATTTAGAGACTCAACCCCTAATGTTCACGTTGACTATTCGTGCCTGGCCTGTGGTAGAGCATTCTAAGTTCCTTCTGGTCTGATCAGTCACAGTAGGATATACTGTAACTTGACTCTAACATAATGATAGTTAGTCCTCTTCCAGAATGAAGGTCAACAGTCACCAAGCAAATATATTTATCTAACAAAGGCTCTGCTTTACAATTTAGACAAATTGACATTTAGATACAGAACAATATATTTTTTTATTTGTTTCAAATGCATGAAGAAACAATTTCTATCATTTGTAAAGATTTTGAGTTCCAAATTCTCTCCCTCCCCTCCCTTCCACTCTTCCCTGGGACAGCAAATTATTTTGATATACAGATTTTGATTCCATTTTTTGAAATGGAAAATGGCATTTAATATTTACATAACACTTTGGTTCCCAAACATGTTAGCCCAACTTCTTCTACAGACAATAGGTGACAATCATATAGCATTTCATTAGAGGATTCACAATAGTGAAATTAATATGGCATTTGAAGAGCAAAAGACCTGGGCTCTATTACCAGTTGTGCTCCTTGATACCTGTATTGATATCTCTCTTGGGCCTCAGTTTCCTCACGCTTCAAAGAAGAGTGTGGACTAAATGACTGATATATCATGTGATTTTCATTCAAATCTTTATTATTAAATAAAATACAACTGCATAGTGCTATATGCACTTCTTTGGTTGTCTCTAATTGCCAGTTAATAAAATGTCTTTAGTGTCTTTGATCAGTTAACAAACCAACCCAACAACTTACCAGGGAAGGAAGGTTGGGCACAAGGGAGGTATAGAATAGTAAATTGGTCAAAGTGGAGTATAATTTTTGTAGATTGTTAAGAGCCCTTTAAATCAAAAGGATTTTGTTCTACCTTTACTAGTTCCCTCTTCTTTCCTTCTTTTCTTTGTTGCCATCTGGAATTGTTAAGTGCTCTAATTGGTTGATTAATTAGTTATTAAAGTCAGACTTAAGAGAGAAGCAAGAGTTTTCTTTATGATCTTTTTTTAAATGCCTGAAATGATATGCACAAATAGCTCTCTATTCATGGGCTTTGGTATCTGAATTTGAGTGAATTATATATCAATGGGACAAATCTGATCATCTTATTTATTCCACAATCTTAAAATAAAAATGAACTTTAAGGTATGAAGTAAGAAGTATGATATTAAGATGGCTAATTTTCTTTTCTTTCCAGTGTTTCTATTTCCAAATAGTAAGAAAACAGTAGTGTGCCTTTTTGAAAGCAAACGTATTTGCCCTAGAATTACTATTAAGATATTCTCAAAAATCTAATTTAAGACCCTAGGCACAACACATAAATAGGCAAGATTCTCCTCACCTCATTATTCTGGAAGTGTCCCCAGAAGTGAACAATAAGAAGAGAGAACTAAGAACAAAAAGCACGGTGCCTATCCCCAAGAGCTTACAATTAGTTTGTTTTTCCCTTTTGTAAAGGCAAATACCCAGGCCTTTGGATTTTGGAAAAGAGGAAATGGCGCAAAACTTACTAGACAAAATCCTCAAAGTTGAACTGCTAAACTAACAGCACATGGCCAGGGCTAATAATGTTCTGGCCTTCAAAAACTGAGACGCAGCTATGGGAAGGATCCCATTAGGTCACTATTTTAGGAAAGACCTGGACCTTTGCAAAGAAGAATCAACAAAACCTAGGAAAGAAATTATAACACAAAGTCCTTTTTCTTTTTTTTTCTTTTCTTTTTCTTTTTTTAAAACTAATGTTTCCCCATCCCCATCCCTGTTTTCAAACTATAAAACAGATTTTGTACATCCTGCCAAAAATAAAAACAAACAATAAGATGACACCTTTACATGAGCAAATAGAGTAAATTCCAGAATAAGTGAATTAAAACGTGTCACAATTGTAAGTCATCCCGTTTTTTAAATAAAACTTGAAAACCAACAAAATCTCTTAGGCACACCTGAAGAGCAAACAAAATGTGGTTCAGACATTTTGCACTATTTCTGTTTTTGAAAATATTATTTTACTTAAAGAATAAATCTGCTCAATATTTTAAGAACCACCTTTCTAGTTGACATTTTTTCCCTTAGATTTTTCAAGGCAATGGGGTTAAGTGGCTTGCCCAAGGCCACACGGCTAGGTAATTACTAAGTGTCTGAGGTCGGATTTGAACCCAGGTACTTCTGACTCCAAGGCTGACCGTGCCATCTAGCCACCCTCAGTTGATTTTTAAAAGTCTTAGTGAGATTTAATGAAAACCATTTGATAGAAAGTGAAACTGGTGACATCTTTTTTTTTTCCCCCAAGATGCTTGGGGACAAATGTTGTCTCTTTTAAACAAAGGATTTAAGAGGCAAAAGGAATATCTGTATACAAGTCTGTCTTTTGCAGTAGAATTCTGCACTTGCTTCAATATATTCTTTTTTTTTTAAGGTTTTTGCAAGGCAAAGTGGCTTGCCCATTATCCACTGCGCCACCTAGCCGCCCTGCTTGAATTCTTGGACTGTGGACCTATCGTGGGTGGGTCGTGGGTGGCACCTCTGGGTCTTTATCTTTATCTTCTTCCAATTTGCAAATGGGTCTTTTGACCCCTCTATTAAGCCTACCGATGTTTTCTATGAGGATGTTCCTTTCCCTGGATTGATCTGGTGCTCCGCCAGAAATGTTCCTCACAACTTCCTCAACACTGTCTGGGATCTTGTAGGTTTGGAAAATTTCCATTAATTTATCCACTTGCACAAAAGGACCCTGGAAACAGCGTGGTGGAGGGAGGAGTTTCATAAAAAATAAAACAGCAGTTGGCAGTGGAGACACTCCAGGGCCAGAGCGTGAGCCTTGGGGTTTTAACTGTCTTGGCAGGAAGGGAATCATCTGATGAACATCTGGTTTGGGATACTGAGATTTTCTCTCCATTAATTCTTTAAAGACAGTCGGTGTGGAAGGATGTGCAGAGTGGGAAATTCTGCATGTTGCCTCATCCCAACTGAAGTCCTTATAGCCAAGAGACTTCAATTCACTTACAGAGCAAGGATACAAATCCATGAACTTGTACCTATCAACCAATAATGCCGTTTCCTTTTGTACATACTCTTCCTTGAATGCTGTTAATCTTCTTTTCTCCACTTTCAGGACACTGGCCAGATCACTATTGTTACTTTCAAAAGCTAGGTATCTGGCCCAGATTTCTCCAGATTTCTCTGGTGGAAGCTTTCCAGAGGTCAGTACTCGTTCAAATAAAACTCGTGTATTGTCCTCATTCTGGTGAGAAAGGTGATCAATATAGGCTAATACAAACTCTGGAATGTTTCCATATTTTTTTAATCCCAGCTCAAAAATCCTAAGCGCCACTAATTTGTCCTTAGTACAATAGTACTCCATTAATGCTGCTTTAACATAGACATGATAGTGTGATCTAGTATCCTGTCTTGCCTTTTTAAAAACCAGTCTTGCAGATTGTACTCCTTCTGCTCGTCTTGCGAACTTCATGTATTGGATATATGCAAGAGTAGGATTAATATCCCCAATAGCCAGAAGTCGATTGTATATTCTATGTACCTTCTCAAATTTCATTCGACTCTCTTCATAATCTGCATATGCAAAATAAATCAGCATATTTTTCTTCAATACACTACCAATAGCTCTCTCATATATATTAACAGTTTCATTGCCAAATAATTTAGAATTATTTAGATCCCCTTTCTCTGCCAGCAGCTTACTGGACTGATCAAGGTACTGAGCAGCTTCATACCAAATATCTGCGTGATGGCTCATCACCAGCAGACACTGCTCATAGGCAAACATAACTCTTTTTGTTATGAGCATCTGATCGTGTGTTCGAAGAGGATTGTTCTTTTCCCAGCTAATGTATTTCTTCCACATGTATACTTGTTGAATCTCTTGGGGAGTATTCTGTGGAAGTACTGAAGGGGCATTACGGTCTATACCTCTCAGTACTGCTTCATACTCCTTTGCTACACGTCTCGCATTCAGGTAATCTCTACACCTATCTTCTATCATTTTTTTTGCTAGATATACATTGATGCTGTCTTCATATTTAACATAGTCCTTCCAAAGGTGCTCAATATTGATCATTGGACTAACAAAACCTCGTTGATAAACTTTTCGGACAGCTGTTATTCTTTGATTTTCTGCTAAAACCCCAACAGCTTCCACACTTTTCAAGAAATTGATGTAATCCATCCAAATTGGATAAGACATAATTTCCATTCCAATTTTATCCAAGGCAAAGTCATATGCTTGTGCCAATTTTTCTTTATACTTGGGTAGTTGTGTCATGCTTTCTCTAACATATGAAAGATAACATTTCCACAAATCAATATGTAAAACCTTTAAAAGACATCTCTGAAATAACTTTTCAGCCCGGTTATAATTTTTAGCTCTAATCTCTGATTCAATATATAATTTCCAATATCTACCAGAACTGGGGAACTGTTCAACAAGGCGTTCAAATGTCTTCCGAGCTTTGTCTACAGGATGATTCTGCACCTCTTGAATCAGAATGCCCCAAGAGCTAAGGTCATATGGATTCTCTTTTAATTTCTTTTCTGCTTTCTTTACTTTTTCTGGGATATAATCCAGAACCTGTGGAGCAGCTATACCAGCAGGCTTCATGTTGGAATGTCTGGGGAAAGTGAATGAGTTGTCTATCAAAGAATAAAACTAGAAAGAAAAAAGAAAAAGAAAACTCGAATTAGCTCCTGAAAAAAATAGCAGGTGAGATGCCTGTCCCTGAATTGCAGCTCCAAACCACTAGCACCCACTGTTGCCATTATATATTCTGAAAGAAATTAAAATGGTGGCACCCTGCCCTTGCCAGAGACCTGATGGGAGAATATCTGAGGAACCAAGGGTCGCTGTTATGCCAGCAATGTCCTCCCACAGCACCTAAACAACATAAACCACAAGGTCTAATAAAAATAGCAATTCAAGCATACCATGCTTCAAATGTTACAAAGTGCTTTGAATGCATTTTCTTATTTGATCTTCAGAAATGTTATCTGTGATTTTTTAGGATTAGGGTTTGACAAATGAGGCAACTAGGGCTTAGAGAGAAAGCAGTTACTCAGGGTCACATAGCTAGCTTGTATATGTGATGGGGAAAGAGGTTTTAAACATGGGTCTTGCCCAACTCCGTGCAACAGGTTCAATTCTACCACTTCAAATTGCCTCTCCAGTAGGCAGCATGTTCTAATGACAGTGCTTTTGGTAGGTGCCTTCTCTATTCACAATATAAAGGGGCTCATTTTCAGTTTGATAAGCTGGTCTAGATTCATAGAATATTAATTGGAAGAAACCTTCAAAGTCACAGCCTTAACACAGACTTTAAAGGCATGGACCTCTATTATCTGCCTCTTGTGTTGTCAATGGGAAAAATCCAATGGGCACATAGATAGGAGTGGTTAGTTACAGTCCTGATGTCAAGGAGTTGAAGGGACCTGCTGTTGAGGCACATGGCTCATAGTTTAGCCATTGCTCTTTATATTTCCTAAGTCAAAGATTTGAATTTTATGGGTGACTACTAATCTCTAGACACTTTCTTGGACTATGGTTCATGCTTCTAAGAACAAAGCTAAGAGGCCTGGAGGCATAGTACTTCCAAACCAACTCAAATCTCAGCAACAGGGTGCATGCAGAGAATAAGTTCAGGAAGCAAGCTTTATTGATGGAAGATACTCACACAGTATAGAGGTAGTCAGAGGGGATGGACAAACTGAGGGAGTATAGACAAGTGTGGGAGTCCTCTGGAGTCTTGGATGGTCAGGGACCTAATGTGAAGAAAAGAAGAGGGGTTTTAAAGGGGGGTAGAGACAAAATTGCAGAGAAATGGCAGGGAATCACCTGAGTTCTTCCAAATTACCCTTGAAATAACTTTAAATAATACCTCAAAACAAATTCTGGAACAGCAGAACCACAAAAGAATAGGGGAAAACAATTTCCCAGCCCGAGAAAACTTAAAAGGTAGAAAGGAAAGCTCTATCACATTGTAGTGAGAATGGAACATAATCGAATATAGGGAGCCCATCAGCAACAGACCTAGGGGGTGACTGAATTTGTGGCTACAACAAGAGCTTTCATACTGAAGTCTGTAAAGGGGTCAGAGAACTTGTCAGAAGGATATTACAGGGTTATATGTATGTCATGGAACACTATTGTTCTATTAGAAACCAGGAGGGATGGGAATTCAGGGAAGCCTGGAGGGATTTGCATGAACTCATGCTGAGCGAGATGAGCAGAAGCAGAAAAACATTGTACACCCTAACAGCAACATGGGGGTGATGATCAAACTTGATGGACTCGTTCATTCCATCAGTGCAACAATCAGGGACAATTTGGGACTGTCTGCGATGGAGAATACCATCTGTATCCAGAGAAAGAACTGTGGAGTATGGACAAAGACCAAGGACTATTAACTTTAATTTAGAAAAAAACTGGTATCTTATTGTCTGATCTTGCTATCTCTTTTACTTTATGTTTCTTCCTTAAGGATATGATTTCTCTCCCTCATCACATTCAGTTTGGACCAATGTGTACCATGGAAACAATGTAAAGACTGTCAAATTGCCTTCTGTGGGGGGTGGGGTGGGGGGAGAGAAGCAAAATTAGGGGGAAAAATTGTAAAACTCAAAATAAATAAAATCTTAAAAAAAGAAGGATACTACACAGGTCCATTTGCTGGCATTAGGTGCAGGTCTCTGTTTCACAGCCCATATGATGATCCAGGTCATAGTTCTAGGTCACTAGCACAACAGAATTTGTGGGAAAAGGGACTGGGGGCCTGGAGACAGTTCCAGGGCACAAAAAATGGGTTTTGGCTATTTACAGACCAGAGTACAGGACTAGACAAAACTAAACATGCTTCTCTTTATATCATACCATCTTGGAAGAACTAAAAATTTGCAGGTCCCCCAAAATTAGCTCTGAAAATAACTGTAGAAAAAAAACTTAAAGCTTAGGACAGTGCCCCCTTCACCCTGGAAACAGAACTCAACTTTAACATTAAGTTAAAATTCAAGAAATAGGGGCAGTGAGGTGGCACTGGCCCTGGAATCAAGAGTATTTGAATTCAGATGCAGTCTCAGACCCTTAATAATTGCCTACCTGTGTGTGACCTTGGGCAAGTCAATTGACCCCATTGCCTTAAATAAATAAAAAATTTTAAAAAAAGAATCAACGAAAAAATGTGAAATAAAGTAACCTAGATGTTCCAGATCTTAAGCTATAATCAATAAAAACAATTTAGTACTGGCTAAGAAATAGAATGATGAATAAATGGAATAGATTAAGTATACCAATACACAGTAGTAAATGATCACAGAAATCTAATCTTTGATAAATCCAAAGGTCCAAGGATTAGAGATAAGAAATAACTATCTGATAAAAAAAATGCTAGGAAACTGAAGAGTAGTTTGGCAGAAACTAGGTATAGACCAACATCTCATGGCATATCCTAAAAATAAAGTCAAAATGAGTAAGTAATTTAGACATAAATAGTGATGCTATAAGCAAATTAAGGGATCATGGAATAGTTTACTTGTCAGATCTTTGAATAAGGATAAAAATTAGAATTGGGCAAATGTAAAAAAGGTACAAAAATGACTGATGAAAATAATTCCTTAAAATTAAAATTAGACAAGTGGAAGCTAATGACTCCTTGAGACATCAAAAGGCAATAAAACAAAATCAAAAGAATGAAAATAGAAGAAAATGTGAATTATCTCATTGGAAAAACAACTGCCCTGGAAAATAAAAGAAAGAGAATTTAAGAATTACTGGCTACCTAAACTAACTTACATATTCAATGTTATCCCTATTAAATAACCAAAGAAATATTTTATTGAGCTAGAAAAAATGAAAAAATTCATTTGGAAGAACAAAAGGTCAAAACATCAAAGGAATTAATGGAAAAATGTAAAAGAAGGAGAATTAGCAGGATCAGATCTTAAACTATATTATAAAGCAGTAATTATAAAAACCATCTACTACTGGCTAAGAACTATAAAAGGGGATCAGTGGAGCAGTATATATATATATATATACACACACACACACACATATATATATATACATATATATGTATATATATATATATATATATACACAATAAACAGCAGGAAATAATTATAGTAACTTTGTGTTCAGTTTTATAGTAAAATTATGTAAAGATTTAAGCTTTGGGGATAAGAATTCACAATTTGGCAAAACTTGTTAGAAAACTAGAAAACAGTCTGGCAGAAACTGGTGATAGATAAATATCTTACATTATTTACCAAGATAAGGACAAACAGATACATGACCCAGATATAAAGTAAGATATTATAAGAAAATTAGAAGACCATGGAAAATATGAGCTATCAAATTTATGGATAGAAGGATAATTTGTGATAAAACAAGAGACAGAGACAGCCATGATATGGAAAATGAATAGCTTTGATTTCATTAAATTAAATGCTTTGTACAGATAAAACCAATGTAAGAAGGATTAGAAGTAAGAGAAAATTGTGGAAAAATTTTATAGACAGTTTTTCAGATAAAAGTCTCAAATATTTAGAAAACTTTTCAAATTGTTAAGAATATGGGGGGTGGCTAGGTTGGTGCAGTGGATAGAGCACCGGCCCTGGAGTCAGGAGTACTTGAGTTCAGATCTGGCCTCAGATACTTAATAATTATCTAGCTGTGTGGACTTGGGCAAGCCACTTAACCCCACTGCCTTGCAAAAAAAACAAAGAATATGAGTCTTGCCACAATTGATATGATACCAAAGGATATAGCAGGCCATTTTTCAATGAGGAAATCAAAACTATATACAGTCATATGAAAAATGCTCTAAATTATTGATTAGAGAAATGCAAATTAAACAACTTGGAAATATTATTTCACTTATCAAATTGGCTAAAATATAAGAAGGGAAAATGACAAATGTTGGAGGGGATGCAGAAGAATTGGAATTGTGAACAGATCCACCAGTTTGGAAAGAAATCTGGAATTTTGCCCAAAGACTTGTAAAAGTGTGTATACTCTTTTATTCAGCAAAACCACTCTTGTGTCTATTTCCCAAGGTGATCATGGAAAAATGGAAAAGAGCCTATAAGTTCTAAAATACTGGTAGCAGCTCTCTTTCTAGTGGCAAAGAACTGGAAATTGAGGCTATGTCCATCAAGGGGGAATGATTAAACAAGTTGTGGTATAGAATTGTGATGAAATATGACTATGCTGTAAAAAAATTATGAGCTGATTAATTTTAGAAAAACATGGAAAGATTTGCATGAAATAATGAAAAATGAAATGAGGAACCAAGAGAACACTGTATAAAATAACAAAAATATTGTTTGCAAAACAATTGTGAGGGACAGCTAGGTGGCACAGTGCATAGAGCACCAACCCTGAAGTCTGGAGGGCCTGAGTTCAAATTCAGCCTCAGACACTTAATAATTAACTAGCTGTGTGACCTTGGGCAAGTCACTTAACCCCATTGCCTTGCAAAAAAAAAAGAAAAATATGAATGACTAAGTAATTTTGAGAACTACAAATACTCTTATCAACTACAAATGACCTATAAAGGAGATGTCACCTCCAGAGAAAGAACTTGTAAATAGAAGTATGTGCAGTATTGTTCATCTATTCTCTTTCTTTTTCTTTCTTTCTTTCTTTCTTTCTTTCTTTCTTTCTTTCTTTCTTTCTTTCTTTCTTTCTTTCTTTCTTTCCTTCTTTCTTTCTTTCTTTCCTTCTTTCTTTCTTTCTTTCTTTCTTTCTTTCTTTCTTTCTATACATCTATTTATCTCAAAAGATGACTTCTTTGGTGTAGTGTGAGGGAGGGAAGATATCTTGGAACTTAAACTGCAAGAAAAATGAAATTTTAAAAATGCTTAAAATGATTTTTTTAAAAAGTTATTGAACTAACTGAAATTCATAATAAAAAGGCCTACACATCCTCTTTCAAAAATAAACAAGGGAATTTGCTTGAAATTCTATAACTGGGGGTAAATTCAAAATCAAAATAATCTACTAATCTCTTCCTAAAAGAGAACTCAAAATGAAAAACGCCTTCTTATTCTAGAGCCACCAGGTCAAGAAGAAAATATTGCAAGTAGCAAGAAACAAACAATTCAAATCTCATGGAATCATAGTCAGGATAACATAAAATTTAGAAGCTTTCTACATTAAAAGATTGGAGAACTTGCAATTTAATATTCTGAAGGGCAAAGAAAATAAGATTACAATCACGTATCACCAACCCAGCAAAACTGGATGTAATTATTCAGGGAAAAAATGAATATTCAATGAAATATAGGATTTGCAATCATTCCTAAAATAGAGATCAGAGATGAATAAAAAATATAAAATACAAGAGACAAAGGAAACATAAAAAGCAAATAGGAAAGAGAAATCATAAGCTATTCAGTAAGGTTAAACTATTTATACTCCTACATAGGAAGATGATATTTGTAACTTCTGTGAATATTCTCAATATCAGGATATTATAAGAAGTAAACATAGAGGGCAGTGGGTTGAGTTGAATATGATGGTATTATTTCTAAAAAATAAAATTAAGAGGTGAGAAAGAAATGCAAAGCAAAAGGGGGAAGGGAGAAGGAAAACAGGGTAACTTATTTCACATAAGAGAGGCAAGACAGCTTTTACAGTGGAAAGGAAGATGGAGGAAGTGAGCAGGGGAGAGTGTAAAGCTTACTCTCATTAGAATTGGCTCAGAGAAGAAGAACATGCATGTTCAGTTGAGCATAGGAGAAGAAAGGGTTAAGAAATTGTTGATAGAAAGGAGGTAAAAATCAGAAGGAGAAACTTGAGGATGGACAGGATGAAAGGAGAGAATAGAATAAACAGCAGGGGAAATGGGATGGAGGGAAATGTAACTGTATTATAATAGTTATTTATATATATATATATTTATGACAATTTACAATCTTTTACAATAGCAAGTTTTTATGATGAGGAAATCATTTTTCAAAGATATATAGTACTTAGTAAATTTATAAAAAATAAGAGTCATTCCCCATCTGATAAACAGTCAAAGGATAAGAACAGGCAGCTTGGAGACAAAGTAATTAAAGCTATCTCTATATGAAAAAAAATATTCTCAATCACTATTGATGAGAGAAATATAAATTTGAATACCTCTGAAGTACCACTCCTACATTTATAACTGACTAATATGACATAAAAGGAAAATTGCAAATGTTGGAGGGAATGTGGAAACATGGAGATATTAAAGCACTGTTGGTGAAATTATAACTGATCCAAACATGCAGTAGAGCACCCGGAAGTATGCACAAAGGGATATAAAAATGGATGCATTTTGAACCAACAATGCCACTATTAAGTATACATCCGAAACAAACAAAAAAAACTAAAAGGAAAAGACCTACATACACGAAAATATTTAAAGCAGCTCATTAAGTGGAGGCAAAGAACTGGAAATTGAGGTTATGTCCATCCATTGGAGCATTGCTAAACAAGTTGTGGTTTATAATTGTGATGGAATACTACTGTGCTGTAAAATTTATGAACTTATTCATTTTAGAAAAACATAGAAAGATTTGTATCAAATAATGAAGAGGAAAATGAGAAACCAAGAGAATATTGCATATAATAACAGCAAGACTGAAGAAAAATGTGACTAAGTTATTTTGAGTATTATACTTACTGAAATCAATTACAAAGGACCTATGAAAGATGATGCTATTCACTTCTGGAGAAAGAATTGATGAGTAGACATAAATACAATGTCATTTTCATCCATCCATCTCTTTCTTTCTTTCTTTCTTTCTTTCTTTCTTTCTTTCTTTCTTTCTTTCTTTCTTTCTTTCTTTCTTTCTTTCTTTCTTACTATATATCTATCTCAAATGGTGACCTTTGGTACAAGGTGAGGAAGAAGGAAGATACTATAGAATTGTGAAAAAAAATAAAATTAAAAATGAAATGTAATGACTTGCAAAATGAATTACTGGACTACCTGAAACTCCTGATAAAAAGAACCTAGATATTATCTTTAAAAAAAATCAAGTGGGGCAACTAGGTGGAGCAGTGAATGATAGAGAACCGGCCTTGGAGTCAGGAGTACCTGGGTTCAAATCTGACCTCAGACACTTAATAATTACCTAACTGTGTGGCCTTGGGCAAGCCACTTAAACCCCATTGCCTTGAAAAATCTAAAAAAAAAGTCAAGTAAAACTGTCTGAGTTTCTATAAACAGAGGGTAAATTCAAAATTGAAAGAATCTACCGATCTCTTCTTTTTTTTAGGTTTTTTTGCAAGGCAATGGGGTTAAGTGGCTTGCCCAAGGCCACACAGCTAGGTAATTATTAAGTGTCTGAGACCGAATTTGAACTCAGGTACTCCTGTCTCCAGGACAGGTGCTCTATCCACTGCACCACCTATCCACCCCTACCAAATGCTTCTTGAAAGAGAATTCAAACTGACAACTCCTGGAATATTACAGCCAAATTCCAGAACAACCAGGTCAAGAAGAAAATATTGCAAGCAGCCAGAAAGAAACAACATAAATATCATGAAGCCACAGCCAGGATAACAACTAATTTAGCAGCTTTCTACATTAAAATATTAGAGCACTTGTTATTTGATATTCTGGTGGGCAAAGGAACTAGGATTAATTCAAGTATCATCAAGTCAGCAAAGTTGAATATAAATCTGCAGGGGAAATAAATAGACATTCAGTAAAATCATGGAATTTCAGTCATTTCAGATAAGAAGACAAGAACTGAGTAGAAAAGTTCACTTTAAAAAACCAGACTTAAGGAAAGCATCTCAATAAGGTTAAACTTTTTTTTTTATTCCTACAAGGAAAGATGATGTAACTCCTATGACTTTTCTCTTTATTAGGGTTGTTAGGAATATACATGCATTGGGTGTGAGTTGAATATCATCCCATCAGATGATATCTAAAAAATAAAATTAAGAAGTGAGAATGAAATGCACAGAAGGGAAAAGAGAGGGAGAAGAGGGTAAATTATCTCACATAAGAGGCAAGAAAGAGATTTAACAGTGGAGGAGAAACTGGAGGAAGTGGGGAGGTGAGTGTGTGAACCTTACTCTCATTGGAATTGGCTCAAAGATGGAGTAGCATACACAATCAGTTAGGTATAGAAATCTAATTTAACAATGTGGGAAAGTAGGAGAAGAAAGGGGATTAAGAGAAGGCTGACCGAAGGGAAAGTGGAATAGCAGAGGATTAGAAGGAGAACACTCTTGAGAATGGACAGGGTGAAAGGAGAGAGAGAGAATAGTATAAACAGGGGTAGGGGGAAATAGGACAAAGGGAAATACAATTGCATTATAATTGTTACATATATATGTATATATATATATATATGTATATATGTATATATGTATATATGTATGACTGAAACATTGTTATAAGGGCCTCATTTCAAAAAGAGGCCTAAGTTCAAAAAGAATTTAGCTAAGTTTATAAAAAATAAGAATCTTTCCCTAACTGATAAGTAGTCAAAGCATATAAACAATTTTCACACAAAATATCAAAGTTATCTAAAATTATATTGAAAATTGCTCTAAACCACTATTGATTAGAGAAATTAAAATTAAAATAACTCTAAGTTACCACCTAACATTTATGACAGGCTAATATGGCAGAAAAGGACAATGACAAATGTTGGAAGGGATGTAGGAATATGGAAACACTAATACACTATTAGTGGGATTGCTAGAGCAATTTGCAAGTATGCTCAAAGGGCTATAAAACTTTGCCTCATTAATAATTCTATTAAGTATGTATCCCAAACAAATAAAAAACTTAAGGAAAAGGGGGTTACATGATCAAAAATATTTAAAGTAGTTCTTTTAGGGGCACCAAAGAACTGAAAATTGAGGCTATATCCATCAATTGGAGAATGACTAAGCTAGTTATGATATAAAACTATATGACTCTCATAACTGTGACGTAAATATTAATGTGTTGCAAAAAAAGATGAGCTTGTTAATTTGAGAAAAATATGGAAAGACTTGCATGAAATAATGAGGAGAGAAATGAGGAACTAAGAGAACATTGTATTCAATGACAGCAATATTATTTGAAGAACAACTGTGAACAACTAAGTTATTTTGAGTATTATAAATACTCAAAACAACTACAAAGGACCTATGAAAGAAGATGCTATCCAATGCCAGTGAAGGAATCGATAAATCGATGTGTGTACAGTATTATTTACATCCATCTATCCTTCTATCTATCTATCTATCCATCCATCTCATGGTTACCTTTCTTTGGTACAGGGTGGAGTGGGAGGGAGATAACTTGGAATTTTAAATGTAAGAAAAAAATAAAATTAAAAAACAATATGCTTAAAAATGACTTTAGAAAAACTACCGGGGTGGCTAGGTAGTGCAGTGGATAGAGCACTGGCCCTGGAGTCAGGAGTACCTGAGTTCAAATCCGGCCTCAGACATTTAATAATTACCTATCTGTGTGGCCTTGGGCAAGCCACTTAATCCCATTGCCTTGGAAAAACTAAAAACTATCATTGGACTACCTGAAATTCATGATTTAAAAAAAGAGCCTTGACAACATCTTTCAAAAATATCAAGGAAAGCTGCCTGGGATTCTATAACCAAAGAGTAAATTCAAAATTGAAAGTATCTACCAATCTCTTTCTGAAAGAAAGTCAAATTCCAGAGCAACCAGTTCAAGAAGAAAGTATTGCAAGTAGTAAGAAACAAACATTTCAAAATACTGTGGAGCCACAGTCAAGATAACACAAACTTTATCAATTTTCTACCTTAAAAGATGGAAGAACTTGCAATATGATATCCAAAGGGCAAAGAAACTAGGATAACAATCAGGTATCACCGATATAGCAAAGTTAAATATAATTCTTCAGGTGAAAAAAAAGAGATATTTAATGAAATCGAAGCCTTTCAATCATTCCTGATGAAAATACTAGAGTTGAGTAGAAAGTTTGACTTTCAAATTTAAGACTCAAAGGAAGCACAAAAAGAGAAACAGGAAACAGAATCATAACTTATTCATTAAGGTTATATTCCCACATAAGAAGATAATATTTATAACTTCTATGAATTTTCTCATTATTAGGGTAGTTAGGAGTATATTATAGAGGACATTGGTTGTGAGTAGAATATATATAATGGGATATCTAAAAATAAAATTAAAAGGTGAAAAATAAATACATAGAGAGAAAGGGAAAGGGAGTAGTAGAACAGGGTAAATTTTCTCTAAAAGAGGCAAAAAAGAGCTTTTACAATAGAGAGGAAGATGGAGGAAATAGAAAGGGGAGAGTGTGAATCTTAATCTCATTGGAATTGACTTAAAAAAGAGTAGTATATATATTCAGCTAGCTATAGATATCTATCTTACCATGCAGTAAAGGAGGAGGAGAAAGGACAAGAGACTGCTGACAGAAGAGAGGGAAGATAGGGGAGGTAAAAGTCAGAAGAACACTTTTGAGAATGGATAGGAATAAAGGAATGAGAGAATAGGATAAATGGAGTGAAATAGGATGGAGAGAAATATAACTATTGTAATATTTATACATACATATGTATATATATTTGACTATGAAGAAAATTTTACAAGTTTCTGTGATAAGAGCCTCATTTCTCAGAATATAGAACTTAATTATTTTTATAAAAATTAAGACTCAATCCCCAATTGATAAGTGGTCAAAGGATATGAACAGGTAGTTTTCAGGCAAAGTAATCAAAGTTCTATAATTATGGAGGAAAACTGCTCTAAGTCCCTAATGATTGGATAAATTAAAATTTATTTATGACAAGCTAATAAAACAGAAAAGAAAATGATACATGTTCTCAGAGGGGCTGTAGGAATATGGAAACACTAATGCTCTATTGGTGGAATTGTGATATAATCCAAATAGATTGTAGAGCAGTTTGGAAGTACACCCAAAGGGGTATAAAACAATGCATGCCATTTGACTCAGCAATACCACTATTAAATCTATGTCCCAAACAGATTAAAAGCTAAAAGGAAAAGGGCCTACATGCACAGAAGATATTTAAAGCAGCTCTTTTAATGGTGGCAAAGAATTGGACATTGAGGTTAGGTCCTTCAATTGGGGAATGGCTAAGCAAGTTGTGGTATGATTGTTGCAGAAAATTTGTGCTATAGGAAATTTTAGATTACTCTCAGAAAATCCTGAAAAACCTTATGTGACCTGATGCAAAGGAAAATGAGGAAAACCAGGAGAATATTGAACTTAGTAACAGCAAAACTGTAGGATGATCAACTGTGAATAACTTAGTTATACTCAGCAATACAATGATCCAGGACAATTCTGAAGGAATTAATGATGAAAATTGCTAATCATCTCCAAGGAACTGATGGTGTCTGAATGTCAATCTAACCATATTTTTTTCTTTTATTAAAGATTTTACTTAAGTTTTACAATTTTTCCCCCAATCTTACTTCCCTCCCCCCACCCCTTCCACGGAAAGCAATCTGTCAGTTTTTATTTTATTTCCATGTTGTACATTGATCCAAATTGAGTATGATGAGAGAGAAATCACATCCTTAAGGAAGAAACAAAAAGTATAAGAGATAACAAGATCAGACAATAAGATATCTGTTTTTTCTAAACTAAAGGGAATAGTCCTTGAACCTTTGTTCAAACTCAATGGCTCTTTATCTGGATACAGACAGGTATTCTCCATTACAGACAGCCCCAAATTGTCCCTGATTGTTGCACTGATGGAATGAGCGAATACCACATGTTGCTGTTAGGGTGGAGAATGTATTTTTGGTTCTGCTCATCTCACTCAGCATCAATTCATGCAAATCCCTCCAGGCTTCCCTGAATTCCCATCCCTCCTGGTTTCTAATAGAACAATAGTGTTCCATGACATACATGTACCACAGTTGGCTAAGCCATTCCCCAATTGAAGGACATTTACTTGATTTCCAATTCTTTGCTACCACAAATAGGGCTGCTATGAATATTTTTGCACAAGTGATCATACTTTCTTTTAATATTATTTTTCTTGGTTTGTTGTTGCTGTTGCTCTGTTTTCTTTCAGGACATGAATACTTTAGAAATAAGTTCTGCTAGATGGCATATGTGTAACCTATATCAAATTGCTTTCCTTCTTAATGAGGGGGAAACATTAATGAGGGGGAAACAGAGAAAGGCAGAGAATTTATTTATCCATTCATTCATTTATACTTATTTATAAAGGCAATCAAGGTTAAGTGACTTACCCAGGGTTATACTGCTAGTAAGTTTGCGAGTTGAGATTTGAACTGAGGGTATTCTTAGTTCAGGGTCGATCCTCTATCCACTGCAACACCTTACTACACCTGAGGGAAAGAATTTAGAATTGCAAATTAAAAAAATGTAAAAATATCCTTTTTACTTGTAATGGAGATGGCAGAGATATATACTAAATATATAATTAAAAGAAGATGGTTTTAATTTGAGTTCTTTTTTAGGTCAAGTTGATTTGGGCTTTGTGGGCTAGGGCCAGGGGGACTTGGACCAGGGATCAACATTCAGGACTTCTGCTTACTCATGCTATTTTTCCTTGCTATTGCAGTAATAAAATGATCCAAGACAATTCTGAAGGACTTATAATAAAAAATGGTATTCAGTTCCAAAGAACTGATGGAGTCTGAATGCAAATACAACCATACTTTTTTTTTTACTTTATTTTTATTGGAGGTGTTTTTTTATTTGTTTGTTTGTTTTTGTTGTTATTGTTGTTCTGTGTTTTCTTTCAGGATAGGGCTAATTTGGAAATAAATTTTGAATGACTGCCATGTATAAACCTAAATCAAATTTCTTTCCTTTTCAATTAAGGGTTAGAGGAGAAAGTAAAAGCATTTATTTGTTTGTTTACTAATTTATTTATTCATTTTCCTGTTCTACATATATGTTTTTCTTTTTTTTTGCAAGGCAAATGGGGTTAAGTGACTTGCCCAAGACCACACAGCTGGGTAATTATTAAGTGTCTGAGACCGGATTTGAACCCAGGTACTCCTGACTCCAAGGCCAGTTCTTCACTACGGCACCTAGCTGCCCAATATTTTGACTTTTATTAAGGAAGAAAGGAGGTGGAGAGCTCTAGTGCCATTTCCACTGCATTACCCCCGTTTCCTCATCAAATCACTTCACCTCTTACCTCTAGAGTTTTTCCTCAGGAATTGGCTCCCGGTATGTGAGCAATGGCGGCTAACCCTTCCAAGATGGCTGCCAGCCCAGCAGACTTCTAGATATTTAGCGCTTTGTCAGGGAAAAAAAACATTTTAGACCCTTTCAAGAGACCTAGAGACCAGCTATGTGATTGTTTGGGCCAGATTTCTGCCTACCCCACCACCTTCCAGCAACTCACCTAAGCTCGAGGCTTTTCCATCTTTTCACATCTGTGCAATGATGGATCCTGTGAAGATCATTGAGTCTCGCGATGTTTGCCCGCAAAACCTTGTTTCTCATTGGCTCTGACGCAAGGTATCATGGGAAGGATGGAGTGGAGGAGGGGAAGAGGGGAAGAGGGTTTTGCTTCTCACTTGAGCCTTAGGTGACCCTGACAGAGGAGAAATGTGACTAAATTAGGACATTTGTTTGGACACATAACTAGGAACTAGGAGGGAGGCCCAAAGAGGAGTGAGGGCCTTACCTAAAGTAACATAAGAGGTCACACTTGAATCCAGGGTCTAGAACTGTTTGTGAACACATCTTACCACCTGCTGCTTTCTTTCAGGGCAACATCACTAACTCCTACTCCATCTTGGATGTTGCACCTCCTTCCTGCCTCTTTTGGGGTGTGAGGGGGTTGTAATGGGGGGAGACAGTCTGATCCTACCCTAGCCCCTCCCCAGTCTCAGTCACAGTCTCTGGGCTGAGGGAGAGGGGCTCACTGAGGGTCCGGGCCCAGGCTCATCCCAAATTACTTTTAAATCATGATCTGATTAGGAAGTGATATATTCATCGGGGCCCCTGGCATCAGACTTATTCCCTTATTGTGACAAAATAAGTACTGTTTACTTTCGACCATTTTTGGAGGAATTCTAAAGATTTCTTCCACCTTCAAGGCTCCAGTGGAATTTGCAGGACTGGATCTTGCCCACTAAGAGTATAAAGGCATGCTAAGTTAAGTTGATTTGCCTGTGAAAGAAATGCTTCCATTATTCATGTCAGGAGCCTGTCACATCAAATTGAGGGAGTGGAGAAAATCCTTTTTTTATCTACATTTAGAACCAAGAAAAACCAGCCATTGAGCCTTGAATTTCAATTGGGAGAAAGTCAGGCTGAAAGAAGGGTTCAAAAAAAAGTGGTCATTTGTCTAGTGTTGGCTGAAACTTCTTATATAGCTAGCCAGAATGAAACTTCTTAAAGCCAGCAAGTACTACATCCAATCTTGATGTCTTTCATGTGTAAACGTGTCAAAAGTAGTTAAGCTAATTCAAATTTAAAGCTCTTTGGATTTCTATTCCTGGACTTTTAATTTGTTTATTTTAAAGGATTTCCCCTATACATCTCTTTTTCTTGAAAATTTGATGAATATATTTTGTTTTTTCAAAGTTCACAGTTTTTATAGTGTGGATTGGGAGATGAAAAGCAGGTTCAGGGATGAGAGAAAACAAGATAATAAAGGCAAACTCTCTGTACAATTGTCTGTGCAAATATTATTTCCCTATATGTAAGATGTAGACAGGCATCACTTAAGATGAGAAATAAGACATTAGAAGAATTGAACTGAACCTGAAAGGATTATTTCTGTGAATATAAAATGTTGTTTATTGGATTGTCTTTTTCTTCAGGAACTATTTTTAGAACCTACAAATCTGAGTACTTTCAATTGAATCTAAATATTTAAGCATTAATTTGTCTGGTAAACACAACCAGGGGAAAATTATTTTTATGTTTGTAGGCTGGAATCTCTTGCATTCTTTTCACTCTTTCTCACTTCTACCTTTGAGAAGAAGCAGTGATTTAGTATGGTAGAGTAAAAAGAACTCTCATCCTGGGATCAACCGCCCTGTGGATGAGTTTCTGCTCAGATACTTGTGAGCTCTGTATCCTTTGAGGAGTTAGTTTGAACTTCAGTTTTCTCATGTATAAATTTAAGGTAGACTATATGACCTTTAAGGTTTCATCCAGTTCTAACAGCCCATGGATGCACTGTATTGTAACATGAAATAATTGAAATTACTGTCCTAGAAGAGATGTTAGATATCATTTACAGTAACTTTTTTTTTAATTCAGCAGATTAAATCTGTCAAAAAAAGTATTTTGCTATATCTACTATGTGCTCCATAATTGTTGATTTCATTAAATTGTTAAATTGGACACTTCTGCTAAAAAGTGATATTCTTCAGTGGTATTTTGGTTTTTATTTGATTTTATAAAATATTTTTCAGGATACTGAAAAAAAGACATTTATTCCTAGCTTCCTTACTTGTTACCTATTAAGATATTGTGAATAAGATTCACATCCTTACAATAGCCCCCCTCAATCCAGTGAAGAACATTTTTACTACAAGAAACTCTTACTTTATGTCAATTATGATGCATAACTTTATGATCTCTAAAATTCCCTGACTAAACCATTATCCCAGTTGAGGTGGGTCATTCGGTAATACTTTATGGTCAAATTAAATTTTTATGCTTAGCTGAAATTTATGGCTAGGGAAAATGAGAAAAAGTTTGTGGAGTTTTCACTAAGTAATTTTACCTCTTGGAGTTGCCATAGATAACAAACAAGTTGTTGTTCTATCAGAACAGTGAATTAAGAAGAGAGGCACTTGTCCTGTGGAGGGTAGTAGCAAGACAAGAATTAATGAGGTACAGAGTAGTATTTTGGTTTGCTTTCAGTAATGTTCCACGTTCTCCCCATGTGAGTGTTAATGAGGATCTATAAAGAAAAAATGATATATAGTAAGGAGACTTGAAAACTTGGATATATATAGGTAAGAATTTAGGGAGTAACATTTATCTAGAGATAGTTTTGCTGATTTTGATATTTGCAGTTGAAAAAATCATTAAAGGGAAATGATCAAGTGTTTCTGTTATCTGGCAGTTTGTAGTTAAATGTAATATACCAATCCCAGAAGGCAAACTTTTGTATGGAAAAGAAATTATAACCTCAGTGCAATGGAAATGAAAGATGGTAATTTTCAAGTCTCATACTGCTTTAGCCTTTTTGCTGCTTATTTCTTTACAAAATATTGAATATAAAATTAATGTAAGGGTGATGTTAACATAATCTGTAGCTCAAATTTCTTTCTTTGACCTATAATTATGATATTTTCCATTCATTTAGGTAGTATTGCAATTCCACTGTCCTAGAGAGGATTGAGAATAGCAGCTGAATACAGTTTAGATCTTGGATAATAAAGTATGGATCAGACTGAACAGGAACTTCAGTTTGAAACTGCTTGAATCAGAAGGTTAGATGCAAATTCTGCCTCTGACCCTTAATAGAATGAATATGGACAAGTGACTTAACATCAGTATATTGCAGTTTTCTTATATGTAAAATTTATGTTTACTTTTTTTATATTTCATTTGCAAAGTAGGTATTTTTTAAAATTGGTATAGGTAGAGGTATAGAATTGGTATAACGAAAAGAAAACACCCTCATTCAATGCAAGTCAGAGGCTTCTCTGAAGCTTATAGTCTTAAGTGGATTGACTAGCGAAGTGATGTCAAACTCATAGAGAAAAGAAAGAGTCACATAATTGTTTATAAAGATTCCTATGGGGGCGTCCAGGTGGTGCAGTGGATAGAGCACAGCACCAGCCCTAGAATCAGGAGTACCTGAGTTCAAATCCCGCTTCAGACACTTAATAATTACCTAGCTGTGTGGCCTTGGTCAAGCCACTTAACCCAATTGCCTTGCAAAAAAAAAGTCCCTGTGGGCTTCATATTGATTTAGTTTTAAAATGTAATAGATCTATATTTTATTATATTTTTATTTATTTTGTTAAATATTTTCCCAGTTACATTTTAATTTGGTTTGACTTGTACTTGAAAGTGTCATGGGCTGCATGCTTAACCAAGAAGTTAAGTGACTTCACCAGGCTTGCACAGCCTTTATGTGTCATTGATGGAACTTTAACCCATTTCTTTATCTAAAACCAGCCCTTACTGTGACATTCTGCTTCTCGTCTTCACTTTAAATTGGGAAAAATCACAAATATGTGGGAGCCATAGCACTTTCAATAAGGACAATCACTTTATCTTTCTTTATCAGATTATGACTATTAAGATCTCACTTTCCTTTATTTTGAATACTTTTTCCTCCACAAATATCCACCAGATATGCAGGTTTCAGGAGGGTTTTTTAATAATTTTTCCCCATCATCATTATCATCACTGAGAAAAATAATATTTTCTTCTTTTCATTCAAATGCCTTTCAGAGTATTTTGGTGTAAGACAAGCTAAAGGTCCAATATTATCATGTAGTTTATTAAATTTAAAATGCCTTCACTTTCATGGGCTGTTTTTAAATAAAGTTGATTATTCTTGTTTCAAACTGAAAAGCTAAATATAATTCCTCCCTCATCTTTCCTAGTATAAATGGTGATTTATGAAGCAGGCAATGTGACAAAATTGAGTAAGGAACTTCATTTGCTTGTTTCAATGAGCTGTGTTTCAATGTGGTATTGCATGAGTTCTTTTCTAGGAGAGTTAAATGCAGCTCTCTCATATGGTATCATTTTTAGTCTGTAAATTATATGGAAATTTTATTTTGATGTGAAATTGCTGTTGATAGTGATGAGACCCCAATTCTATTCTGATTTCATTGGACTCCAATACTTATGTTTTGAACAACTTGTTTATAAGCCTGCTATATCCTGTAACAAACATATCTGACACCTCCTCTGGTGTCCTGAGTCCAAGTGCCCCTTAACCACTTCCCTGTAGCCTGCCCGAAACCCTTCAAGCATCTGAAGTCCAAAATGCCACCCCCACCACATCCTTGCACCTGTAAGAACATTTTGTTTACCTCTCTCTATTTAAAGACCCTACCTCAAATCCTCTAGCAGACTTCTCTAGAGAGCTTCCCTGCCTAGCTGTCTTCAACCCAGAACCCTACAATAAAACTTCCCTTGACAGAAAGTCTGAGTCTATGAAATTTTTTCACAAGATACTTCCACAACGAATCTCATCAATAAAATTTTCAAAACAACAAATCTTCTCTACCATCAGCTCCTTTATAATTATATTGGTATCTTGTTTTTAATATCAATTTAATTCCCACATACTCCTTTCTTCCCCCCAAAACAGACAATTATCCTTTATTATAAAGAATAAAATAGAAAAAAAGAAAATGAAAGGCAGTTGAGCATAAATAATTAACAAAGTAACTGAGAATTACAGCATGTAAATTTTTCCATACCCATAGTTGGTTCTTCCTAGAGTCTCCATCTTAAGGAGGGCTAGACTTCCTTTGTATTTATCCTTCCCCAAATAGTGATTCAGATTCTCATTACTCTCCTACCCTGGAAGGTATCAACTCTCCCTTTTTTCAGTTACTTTTAATGTGTTATCTAATTAGAATGTAAGCTCCTTCAGAGTAGAGATTATCTTTGTTTGTATTTATATTCCTAGAGTTTATCACAGTTTTGGCATGTAGTAAAGGCTTAATAAGTGGGCAGCTAGGTGGCACAATACATAGAACACCAGATCTGGGGTCAGAAAGACTCATCTTACTGAATTCAAATCTGATCTCAGACACTTACTAGTTGTGTGACTCTGGGTAAATCCTGTTATCCTATTTGCCTTAGTTTCCTCATCTGTAAAATGAGTTGGAGAAGGAAATGGTAAACCACTCCAGAATCTTTGCCAAGAATATGCCAAATGGAATCATGGAGAGAGTTAGACCCTACTGAACAACAACAAAAGGGTTTAATAAATTTTATTTGACTTGATTTTGTCTCCCATCTCTGTTCCAGTGGTAGTTAGGTGAAGTAGCTAGAGTGCTAGACTTGGAGTCTTCAAACTCTGAGTTCAAATCCAGCCTCAGATATGAGATATATGACCCTGAGCAAGGCACTTAATGGCTCTCTGCCTCAGTTTCCTCAATTGTAAAAAGAGGCTTATAATGTACCTACTCTTCAGTGTTGTGAAAATTGAATGAGATAATATTTGTAACAGCATGATGTCTGGCATGTTGTAGACATTTAATAAATGTTGTTTCCTTCCTTCTCTGCGAAGAAGAGACGGGTAGTACATTCTCATCTCATCTTCCAGGGTAATCTTGGTCATTATAATTAGAGTTATACAACATTCATAGGATCATAGATATTTTTTTAGGTTTTTGCAAGGCAATGGGGTTAAGTGGCTTGTCCAAGGCCACACTAGGTGATTATTAAATGTCTGAGGCTGGATTTAAACCAGGTACTCCTGACTCCAGGGTGGTGCTCTAGCCACTGCACCACCTCGGATGCCCCAGGATCATAGATTTTTAAGGTTATCAAGATCAGCCCACATATTTTAAGGATGAGGAAATTGAAGTACAGGAGTTAAGCAACTAGTCCAGCTAATTAAATTGTTTCTGGCAGGATTTATTCTCAGTTCTTCTTGTCTTCAAGTGCAGTACTCTAGTCACTCATCCATTCTGTTTTATTTATTTTGTTCATTCTTTCTATTTACATTGTTGTTATTGTGTCTTTTATTTTTCTGGTTCTACTTAGAACAATTCATATGTCTTCCCCAGCTCCAGTATATTCTTCTGCACAAAGGAATTTATAAGTTCCCTTTTTCTGGAATCAAATTATGCTCATGGAGGCCTAGTAAATTCTCAGACAACTGTAGCCGCAAAATGCATAAACTCTGCCAAGTTCAAACCTACCACAATGAAAATATTCATCTCTTTCCTCCAAGGGACTTCCCTACCTAGCCTTCTTCACCTAGGGAGATGCATAGAGACATATTTTTTATTCACTTACATTAAAAGATCCCTTCCCTCTTTCATTCTTTTGTTTCTAATTTCACCCTTCTGAAACTTTCCCATTCCCCCTATAAGTTGAGAGACTTATGTTCCCTTGGGTGGGGGTACATTACTTATTACCTTGTCTCTTTCCTTTCCCAGACATTTAGGCAATCTCCCACATTTCAACTCCTTCTTGTAACAGACATCGATTCATTTCTGAGAGATCAGGGAATTTATTCCATGGGACATCAGCTTCTAGTCTTCCATCTTAGCTTCTGTGAATTCTTTAAATTCTCCTTAAATCTTTAGACCCTTATATCCTTTTTAATCTTTTGATAGTTTTTTTGTTCTTTTACCATATAGGTCACTCTCTATTTTAAATGAATAATCTGTTATTATAATATATCAATATTATATCAATATATGATATATATCAATAATCTTTTTATGGGATTTCACTATTTATTCTTTTCTTGCTAATTGGACTTTTAAAAATTGTGCTTCTTGGCGGTTAGGTAGCACAGTGGATAGAGCGCCGGCCCTGGAGTTAGGAGTACCTCAGTTCAAATCCGGTCTCAGACACTTAATAATTACCTAGCTGTGTGGCCTTGCACAAGCCAATTAACCCCATTTGCCTTGCAAAAAAAAACCAACTAAAAGGAAAGAATTTTTAAGCAATTTTTTTATATTTCTTGCATTATGGCATTCAGTTTTTTAAGAATTTGTCATATTCTGGGAGATTTATGATTGCTGTTACCACTGCACATGCTCTCTTTAAAACAGATTTCTTTAGTTCGTATAATATTCATGTACTTTTAAATTACTGTCTTTTATCATGAACTTGACACAGGGCACTTCAGATACTAAAAAGAGGGAAAGCATTATATATGAAACTGAACTTGATAAAAATACTTTTAAGTCTATATTAACATGTTACAAAATTGTTTTCCTTGTTTCTATAGTCATATGAATTTCCTTAAGTTTTCTTTTATGCATACTTAATGTTTTATTGATGCTCTTTTCTTTCTTCCTTTTGTTTTTTGTATAATTATCAGAATCTATTCCAAATAACCCTCTCTTAATTGATTGATGTTTGTCCTTTATTCTCAAAGAAGACCACAACAAGCACATGAACTAGATTTGAGTGAAGGGGAGCTGTGCTAAGTCACCAGCCTCACTTTCTCCTCTGGAGCCATCTGGGTCCAGGCCAGATATAGATCAGGCAACTGGAGATGCCCTAGGATACAAGGCAAACAGGGTGAAGTGACTTACCCAGGGTCACACAACTAAGTGTCAAGTGTCTGAGGTTGGATTCGAACTTCTGTCCTCCTGACTCCAAGGTCAGTGCTCTATCCACTGCACCACCTAGCTGCTTAGTCTAACAAATGGGGTATAGTCAAGCATTACAATTTCATACACTTGCCTTTCCTGAACGTATTTGTCCCATTCTATTCAGCTCTCTGTCAAGAGATCAGAGTTCTGTTTTTCATCAGTTTTCTGGTCTCACAATTGGTCATTAAGAACTCAGAATTCTTTTGTTCTGGTTCTGTTCATTTTACTCTGTATCAGTTCATATCTTTCTTCCCAGGTTTCTATGAATTACTCTCTTTCTTCACTTTTTATGGTATAGTAATATTACATCATATTCTTATAGTATGAATATTATACTAACTAAAGAAATTTATTTTGAATAGTATAGTATTTTTCAACTGAGGAGTACCCACTTGACTTTTTTGGCTGCAATAGAAATTGTTGAGATATACAGATAGGTCCTTTCCCTTTGGTTTTGAACTCTGGAGTATGTTCCTAGTCCTGTGTCAAATGATAAAAACAGGTTAGTGATTTTTATAGTTTCTATCCACATCTCCCTCTTCCCATTTTTTCTTCAGTTTTCCTCTCACTTTTGAGAGCATTGAGGACATTTGATCCAAGCTCCATTTTTTCCCTTACTCATGCTTCCAAAGCCTCTGCATACCATTCCTATCTCTCTTCCTTTCCCCCAATCTCTGAAAATGAAGTAAACTTTCTCTTTGCCAAGGTTAACCTTTTAATCATTTGAAACTGCTCTCTTTGAGGTTAAGCAGCAACATCTGAATTACCAAAGATTTTTTTCTCTTAATTTTTCATCCTGTATACTGCATTTGACACTGTTAACCATGTTCTCATGAATACTTAACTTTTTTCTGGGTTTTAGTGATTCTACTCTTTTGGTTCTTTGTTTACCTAACTGATCCTCCATTTTTTGCTGGCTTGTAAAATGTATTACACTCACTTTATTAGATGTTTGCTAAGTCTCTGTCTTAGAGCTTCTTCTCTACCCTGTTGACCTTATCAGCTCCCATGGATTTAATGATCATTTCTATGCAGATCACTCACTGGTCTATATATTTCTCGCCTATGTTTCAGTCCTGAAATACTAGTTACCTATTAGACATTTCATGTTGTATCATAAGTTCATTTATATCTGAAGAGGACCTTTGGGGCATAGAGTCTAACCTCCGCCCCTCCCATTTTGCAGATAATGAAACTGAGTCACTGAGAACTTAAGAAACTTTCTCAGTATCACAAAACTAGTAAGATCTGAGGTTCATACCTAGGTCTTCCTGACTCGAAATTCAGTTTATATCTATTGTATCATATCTTACCTTTTTAAATGTTCCAGAGATATTTTCAATGCAATATGTCCAGAAAAGCTATAATTCCCTTCCTCTCACCCTGAACTCAACCCCTTTCAAATTTCCCTCTTTCTGTTGAAGGAATTGCCTTTCCAGTTTCTCAAATTCTTTGCTTCTCCATTAGTTAATCAGTCGGTCAATAGACATTTATTAAGTGCCTACTACATGCCAGACACTGCTAAGTTAGCCCCAAAGGCAAAAGATAGCCTTTGCCCTCAAGGAGCTCACAATCTAATGGGGGAGAGAACAAGCAATCAATGTAAAACAATCTATTGATATAGAATAAACAGCAAATAATTAACAGAATGAAAATACTTATAGAAGATGGGGTTTTAGTTGGAACTTTGTAGGAAGCAAGGGATCCAAGAAGCAAAGATTGAGAGAGAGAATTCCAAGCATGGGGGGAAAGGCAGAGAAAATTCACTGAGTGAAGAGATGGAATATCTTGTTTTTGAAACAGCCAGAATTACTGGATCAAAAGACTATGTGGCAGAAATAGTTCTAAGAAGACTAAAAAGGTAATGGAGGGGGGAAGTGGATCTAGGTTAGAGAGGGCTTTAAATGCCACATAGAGGATTTTGTATTTGATCCTGAAGATAACAGAGGACCACCAGAGTTTATTGACCATGTAATGTGACATGGTCTGAACTACAATTTGAGAAAATCACTTTGGCAACTGAATGTAAGATGAACTGAGAGTGGAATGTGAGGACTTATGTCAGGTAGACCTACCTGTGGGCTATTACAATAGTCCAAGTGTGAGGTGATAAGGGCCTACACCATGGATAGAAGTGTCTGTATCAGAAAATAGAAGGAAATATATTTGAGAGGTAAAATTGACAGGTCTTAGCAACAAATTGGATATGGAAGGGAGGATGAGAAATAATGAGGAGTCAAATATGACACTTAGGTTGCAAGCCTGAGTGATTGGGAAAATGGTGGTATCTTGGACAGTATGGGGGCAAATTTGAAATGAGAAGAAAAATAATGAGTTCAGTTTTGAACCTGATGAGATGTCTGAAAAGCAACTGAAGATACAAGATTGGAGATAAGCTGGGTTGTTTAGGGTAGGATAGGTAGATATGAGAATCATCAGCATAGAAACTTCAATGCATGGGAGCTAACAAGATCACTAAAATTTTTAAATGAAGTAGTATAGAGGGGAAAGAGAAAAGGTCTCAGAATAGACCCTTGAGGGATACCAAGGGTTAGAAGACATGACTTAGGTGAGGATCCAGCAAAGGAGATTGAGGAGTCATCCAACAGACAGGAGAACCAGGAAAGAGTGATGTCTGGATAACTGACAGAGAAGAGAATATTAAGATTATCAACAGTGTCAGAGTTGTTAAACTCTATCCCATCACTTGTCAAATCTTGCCTCCATCAACAACATCCCTCTCATCCAACCTCTTTTCTGTACTTATGTAACTTATCAACTTTGTTCAGAGCCTTATTAATATCTTACCTAGGTAATGGCTTCTTTTTTTAGTTTTTTTTGCAAGGCAATGGGGTTAACTTGCTTGCCCAAGGCCACACAGCTAGGTAATTATTAAATGTCTGAGGTTGGATTTGAACTCAGGTCCTCCTGACTCCAGGTCGGGTGCTCTATCCACTGCGCCACCTAGCTGCCCCTAGGTAATGGCTTCTTAATTAGTCTAGTCTCCCCAAGCCATTTATATATTGTCCGTAAATGTATACATGAATGGGCAAGTTGCTCTCTCATCAGTCATCTCCAGAAGCTTTTTACTGCTTATAGAATAAAATAGGAATTCCTTTGTTTATCCTTAAAAGTCTTTCACATTATTGTCCCAACCTATCTTTACAACCTCAATGTGTATTATTATTCCCCTTCCCTTACTGTCATCCATCAGAACTGGCCTTCTCTCTGTACTTCACACAAGATACTACTATCTCTTGTCTTTTTCCATTGACTGTTTGCCTCCATCTTATACAATCTCTCTCTTTTGCCTTCTCCACACAGTGCTACTGTCACACTACTATTATCCCCACTTCCTTCTCACAAGAATTTTGTATTTTACCCCTGGTACTACCCTGGGGTTTCAAAGAGGAATTTACAGCTCATTCTCACCAGAACCAGACCTCTATGACACTACTGACCATCTCCATACCATGTCTTTCACCTCTTTCCCCTTCCAGCTGCCCTTTATACATTATCTTCACTCATTATAAGGTAAACCCATTAAGGGCAGGGACTATTTTGATTACTTGTATTTGCATTTAACACTGTGCCTGTTATGCTTAAACAAATAATTTATCTAACTCTAACTTTCCTGTAAATGCTACCTTTCTAGATTGCCTTAAGTTCAATTGCCTTTCCTCTATCCTTCCTTCCCATATTATTTTATGAACTACTTTGTATTTAATCTTTTTATTCTTCATGCACTTATATATTTATTTGTTTGCCCCATTAGAACATAAACTCCTTGTGAGTAGAGATTATTTCATTTTATTCTTTGTAATTTTTAAAGCAATTTTCTATGATATGAGCAGTATTTTGATATAGAAAATGAGATTTTTGAAAAAACTTTGATGTTTATTAAAAGCATAATGTTTTCCCTGGAAACATTTACTTGTCTGAGTATTTATACATGTATACTTTCAAGATGTCATTTCAGTTTATTACATTTAATATTAGTGGCAGCTAAATCACTCATACAGAGCAAACATAACAGTCTTTTTCCTCCATCAAAATTTATGATAGGAATAATATTAATAAGTACAAATAATAATTTGTAAAAACTGTTCAGCATGTACAAAAATATTCATAGCAGCCCTGTTTGTGGTGGCAAAGAATTGGAAATCAAGTAAATGCCCTTCAATTGGGGAATGCCTTAGTAAACTGGGGAATATGTAGGTCATGGAAAACTGTTGTTCTATTAGAAACCAGGAGGGATGGAAATCAGGGAAGCCTGGAGGGATTTGCATGAACTGAAGCTGAGTGAGATGAGCAGAACCAGAAAAACACTGTACATCCTAACAGCAGCATGAGGGTGATGGTCAACCATGATGGACTTGCTCGTTCCATCAGTGCAACAATCAGGGACAATTTTGGCTGTCTGCAATGGAGAATACCATCTGTACCCAGATAAAAACCCATGGAGTATGAACAAAGTTCAAGGACAATTCCCTTTAATTTAGAAAAAAAACCTGATATCTTACTGCCTGATCTTGTTATCTCTTATACTTTTTGTTTCTTCCTTAAGGATATGATTTCTCTCTCATCACACTCAATTTGGATCAATGTATACCATGGAAACAATGTAAAGACTGACAAATTGCCTTCTGTCGGGGGGTGGGGGGAGGGAAGTAAAATTGGGGGAAAATTGTAAGACTTAAAATAAATGACATCTTTATAATTCAAAAGAAAATTGTTAAGCAAAACAAACCAAGAGATCAAGCAAGTTTGACATTACATACAGGTTTCAACACCTCACAGTCCCTTATAATCTTTGCAAATAAGAGAAGAGGGTTCATTTTTCATTTCTCTTTTCTGGAACTATGTTTAGTCATTCATTAGAATTTCACAGAATTTAGTTTAAATTTTTTTTATATTCTTTCCATTTACCTTGTTGGAGTCACTGTGGATATTTTCTTCCAAGTTCTAGCTTCATTTTGACTCTATTCATCTAATTTTTTATAGGGCCAGCTAGGTGGTAAAGTGGATAGAGCATTGGCCCTGGAGTCAGGAGAATAGGAATTTAAATCCTACCTCAGACACTTGATATTAACTAGCTGTATGATCCTGGGCAAGTCATTTCATCTTGATTGCCTCGCCTTCAGTCATCCTGGTCCATATCTGGCCACTAGTCCCAGATGGTTCTGGAGGAGAAAGTGATGCTGGTGACTTAGCCCAACCCCCCTCACTTAAATTCAATTCAAGTGTTTGTCTTGGCATTCATCTACCTGATGCCATGGTCTTCTTCAAAAATGAAAGACAAACATTATTAGGCTTATTGTTTATTATTGCACAGTAATTACTTTCACCCAGCATAATTTAGACATTTCCCAATGAATGGTCATGTACTGTTTCCAGATCTATGCTAAAAAGAATTCCTACAAATATTTTGGAGTATATAGGGCATTTAATTTTTTTCCTTTCATAGAGTGTATGTTATCACTCTGGGTCATAGCATAGCAACATTTTAGTCATTTTCTTAGAATAATTCTTGTCATCTTTTTTAACCAAGTGATTAGTGTAGGTTTGACTTTTTTCCATGATTTTGACTTTTGTCTATCATTCCATAAAATAGAAAAAGAAAACATTTGACACTCAAAATCTTTATTACATACTTTATAAGTGATCATTAAACTCTGTAGTTTCAACACCACCTTGTTTATTTATGTCCTTTTCTGAACTCATTCTTCTTGTCACTCTATATTTCTTTTTCTTTAATTAAATATTTATTTATTTATTTTGCCAACTACATGGAAAGGTAGTTTTCAACATTGTTTTCTGCAAGATTTTGAGTTTTCTGTTTTTATCCTTCCCTCACTTACCTCCCCCCCGACAGAAAACTATCCAACATAGGCCATACAATGTATATTCATGCTAAACATAGATCCATGTTAATTATGTGGTAAGAGAAGAATCAAGTCAAAATGGAGAAAAAAACATCATGTCCTCTAACCCTTGGTATCCCTCAGTGGTTTATTCTGAGCCCTTTTCTCTTTTCCCTATATAACATTTAAAAATTTAAATTATAAAAATTGAAAAATTGAAGGAAAAAAGCTTTGGTCTGCATTCAAACTCCACAGTTCCTTCTCCGGATGTGGATGGCATCTTCCATCACAAATCTTTAGAGGGGCAATTAGGTGGTGCAATGGATAGAGCACCCTAGAGTCAGGAGAACCTGAGTTTAAATCCAGTGTCAGACACATACTAATTACCTAGTTGTGTGATCTTGGGCAAGTCACCTAATACCATTGCATTGCAAAAACAAACAAAAAAAATAAGTCTTAGCAATGTCTTTGATTATTTTACTGCTGAAATGAATGAGTCCATCAGAGTTAATAATCATCACCCCATGTTGTTGATAGTGTGTATAATGTTGTTACTTGTTACTGAAGTCTTTTCCCTCATGATTTCTGATAGAACAATAGTGTTCCAACACATTCATATACTACAATTTATTCAACCATTCCCTAAATGATAGCATCCCTCAATTTCCAATTCTTTGCCACTACAAAAAGAACTGCTATAAATATTTCTGTACATGGGGATTTTTTTAGCTTTTTTTCGTGATCTCTTTGGGATATGGACCTAGTGCCACTCTATATTTCTTGACTGCTTCATTGACAATATTGACTTTTCTCAATATTTCCTAGCCTTCCCTTTCTTCTTTTCTCCCCCCCTTCAAAAGCCCTGCCTTATAACAGATAAGTGCAGTCAAGCTAAAGAAATTCATATTTGCTTTCATTGAAAACATGTAGCATTTTTTCACCTCCAATCTATTACCTCTTTGGCTAGAGATAGGAGGAAAAAGTCATCATCAGTCTTCTGGGGTACTGATTGGTCATTGCATTGATTAGTGTTTTTAAGTCTTTCACAATTGTTTTCTTTTTCAGTGTTGTAATCGTATAAATTGTTCTCCTTGTATTCATTTCACTCTCAGTTTACATGAGCCCTCCTAGATTTCTCTGAATCCATCTGGTTTGTCATTTTTATGGTATAATAGTATTCCATTATATTTGTATACTATAATTTATTCAACCATCCTCCAATTGTTGGACAGACTATTGGTTTTCAGTTTTTGCTAAAGCAAAATGTGCTGCTGTGATTATATTTTTTTGCATATAGTTTCTTTCCCTTTTCTTTGATTTCATGGATGGTATAGTCCCAGTAGTGGCATTGATAGTTCAAAGGATATGCACAGTTAGGAAACCTTTGGGGTGTAGTTTCAAATTGCTTTACAGAACATTTAACTCAATTCATAGCTCCATCACAGAGTATTAGTGTGTTTATCTTTTCACAACCCTTCTTACATTGACTGTTTCCATGTTTTGTCATCTTTGCAAGTTGCTGAGTGTGAGATGAAACCTCTAAAGTGTCGTGATATGCATTTCTCTAGTTATTAGTGATTTGAAGAAAATGTTTTTAGCAATAGTAATAATTTGAAATTTTTATCAGAACTTTATATCTTTTGATCATTTATTCCCTGGGGAATGCCTTTTGGTGTTACGTTTGTACTTGTTCCCTATGTCTTAGTTATTACTGTCATATGTTCGCTGTAAAATTTTTTTTACCTCGTTGACAGCTTCTATTTTTATTCTAGTTGCGTTATTTTATCATTTCTTACAGCATATTAATATTCCATTACATTCATATCTATTATTATGGTATGGTGCCTGGGTCAATTGCTTGTATATTTTTATGATATCTGATGTAAATTTTTTCCCTACTTTACCATTTCCTTTATAATTCTGTTCATATTGACTTTATTCACACAAAAGCTATGTATATGTAATAAAAACTTTTCTATTTTATACTGTATGGTCTTTAGCTCTTATTTTGTTGAAAATTCTCTCCAATAATAGATGTTGAAATCACCTGATTTCAATCATCTATTAGTACTTTGCCTCTGGTCTGCGCTGACTCCTTCAAAATTCAATTTATCTAGTAAGGCAGGCCCTGGATTAAGCTCTTCCAGTTGGTGAATCTACTCAGATGCAAAAATTTCCTTCTTCTCTGTTCTCCTTCTCTGATGTAGGAACTTCCTTTGTTGCTAGTTAGCTCTGCTTGATGATCCTCCAGAGCCTTGGAATTTACAAAGTGTTCTCAAGCCTGCACCTGTCCATCTCAGATCAATATTCATTCACCTAAGGTCAAGAAAGAGGAAACACCAAAGTGACAACCTAAAACCCTGGCTTAGGCTGCCTAGACGGGACAAGTGCTTTAGCTGCCATCTGTCCTTCAGGTTACCATTTCATCTGGAATAGAAAATAGCTTTCTCCTTAGCCCTCTAAATTGTCTCATTATTACTTGATTCCATCTGTGTGGTTCACTTTCTTTTTTAAAGGTCCACTTAGTCTTGGGCTCTTCCTACTCAGTGGTCAGGAAGGGGATGCTTTGCCATCTCAAAAAGTGCTGACTCACATTTACTTGATAGGAGATTCCCAGTGGATTTGGCATCTACAAAGTGCCAAGACTCTTGTTACTGAGACAGTCATATGTGGCGGACCAGAAGCATGAAGGTCAACAGTCCATATGCCCTGTTCAGTCTCCATTGCAGATGTAAAATATGGATGATTAGTGACTGAGAGAGAATTATGAGTACCAATATTATAAACCCACCTTTCACTATAATATTATGGTTGTTGTTTTTATAAATTGCAAAATTTTAAGTAATCTTAGGAATAATACTGTTTTCTACAATTTTTTTACTTTTCCTGAAATACATTTTTGTGTGTTTAATATTTGTATGTCTTTAAGGGATTACAACATTTTCATTTTGAATAAAAGAGCTAAGAAAATCATGTGTAGATTGTTTTTTGAAAAGTATGATTTTTTTTTGCAAAGAGGAAGGTGCAGAATTTGAAAAGCATTACCTTAACATTAGTAAGATCTTTTTTTCATTTAATTTCAAAGTTACACTCCATCATTTTGAGTTTGTGACGCCTAACGTCTTTACATCTTAATGCTATACAATTTGATTTAATTGTTTCAATTAAATAGTACATCTATTGATAAGATACCCTTAAATGTTCACAATATTATGTAGGCAAAGCAAGAATGAGAGTTCATAGCTGAATTAAAACGGTCATTAGTGGGACACCTAAGTGGTGCAGTGAATAGAGCCCTGGAGTCAGGAGAACTCAAGTTCAAATCCAGTCTCATACATTTAATACATACATAGTTGTTTGACCTTGGGCAAATCACTTAACCCCATTGCCTAACAAAAAACAAAAAGAAAAAAGTAAAAAGCACATTGCATTTGGAATCAGTGCTCCTTAGTCTAGCTTAGTTCCTCCTTAGTTCCTCCCTCTCTCTGGGATTCAGTTCTTTCATCTATGAACAATTGGAGTATATACTTTCTAAAGTCTTTTCCAGATATAAATCTATGCTCTCATGATCAATTCACTTTACTTCTATAACAATTGATATGATGTAGTATATTTAGGGGGGAAAGGAATAGACATTATAGTTATAAAATAAAGAGCAGAAATGACTGAGACAACCTTTTTGAATGAAGAAGTCTAAGATATATTAGAATTGCACCTTAAAAGCTGGTTATATTCTGGAAATCTGTTCATAAACTTGAATTTCTTTATAGGAAAATTAGACTGGTGTCTCTACCCATACATAAACATATGAGTATGTAATTACAATTAGTTATACATAGACTATGTAGAAAAATTTTATATATGCATCTATTTTGTTTCATTTTTTTCAGTTAATGAATATCTGTCTTCTTTCACACCTATTTCTCCTACCTTTGGTGAAAAAGAAAAAGGAAACTTTTTTTTTTGTTTTGCAAGGCAATGGGGTTAATTGGCTTGCCCAAGGCCACACAGCTAGGTAATTATTAAGTGTCTGAGACCAGATTTGAACTCAGGTCCTCCTGCCTCTAGGGTCAGTGCTCTATCCACTGCACCACCTAGCACTCCAAAAAGAAACCTTTCTAAATAATATGTCTATTAAAGCAAACATTCTCTCAGTGACTACATCAAAAAAATGCATTCTAGATTCTGCCCCCGAGTCCATCACCTTTCTGTTTGGAGATAACTTTCATGCTTCATCATTAGTCATTATTAGTCACATTTCTTAAGTCGTTACAAATTACTTGAACTTTTATATTTTACAATATTGTTATCATTGTGTAAATCATTCTCCTGGTTCTGCTCACTTTTTTCTGCATCAGTTCATACAAGTCTTTCTAGGTTTCTTTGAAACTGTGTCCATCATTTTTTATAACATATTTGTTTAGTCATTCCCCAATTAATGAATACCTGCTTAGTTTTCATTTCTTTGCCACTAAAAGAGCAAACATAAACATTTTTGTAGCATATCGGTATTTTTCTTGTTTATTTGTTCTTTAGAGTATAGGCCTAATAGGGTTATTATTGGGTTAAAGGGTATCCACAAGTTAATAACTTTTTGGACATAGTTCCAGATTACTTTCCCAAATGCCTAGACTAGTTCACAGCTTCACCAACAGTACATTAATCTATATATTTTCCCCCAACCATCTAACATTTGTCATTTTAATTTTTTGCCAGTTTTGAAGTCTGTTGAATGTGAGATAGAACCTTAGTATTGCTTTAATGTGTATTTCTCTAATTATTAGTAGTGTGGAACATTTTTCCCCACAAGGCTATTTATAGTTTTGAGTTCTTCCTCTGAAAACTGCTTTTTCATATCCATTGACATCAGTTGGGGGATAACTCTTATTATAAAAAGAAAACTTATTGCAAAGATGTTTTTCTACTTACCTCTAATTTTAGCTAAATTAGTTTTATTTCTGCAAAAGCTTTTACATTTTATGTACTGAAATTGTCTATTTTACTTTCTGTGATGCTCTCTCCCACCTTGTTTTGGCACTTTTCTCCTATCTTTAGCTCTGATAGGTAATATATTCCTTACTATTTTCATTTATGATATTATCCTCAATATCTAAGTAATATACTCATTTGGAAATTATCTTAGAGTGACAAAAGACCCCAAGTGTAAAGAGGAATGCCCTACCTGTAACGAGGAGTAGATTGTTCAATGTTTGCCTTGAAGTGAAGCAGAATAATCATCTCCAGTCTTTTCTCCCCACCATCCTTCTCCAAGAGAGGCCTTCATTCCTTCCAGTTGGGGAAGCAGGAAGTTGAGACTAAAAACCACTTTGCTGTCTCAGAGAGAGGAAGTACTGGGCTAGAATTATATCTTATCTGCTTCTTTAAATATTGTCAGCCTAGCAAATATGATGTAGAAGTTCAATATAACTTATGATTGCATTATCATTCCTGGAGGGAAAGGGGACCGCCAACTCTATATCTAGGACTTGATCCCTTTCCCACCAAATATCAGTTGCAGAGTGAACACAAATAGGAAAGAAAATCTATTTATCCAAATCATTTGCAAAACAGAAATTTTCCTGGGCCTACCCAGGAAAATATATACCAAATAATATTGAGTGAAAGACTTTTTTTCATTAGCAGTAAGATAACTGAGAACCACCAAGAAGAGAGAGAGCCTTGATAACACTCAAGGAGAAATTCTTCACATTCTGTCATGTAGCAAACTAGAAATGGGAACATAATGAAAACTGCCAGTTCTTCCCATGTTTTTCCAGATTGTATCCTTTCATTAATGGGGATAGGCCTCTTCCATCGTCTCACTTAAAGCTGGAAACCAGAAATGTTTGAACCTACTACTGGAAGAATCCTGAAGATTTCTGAACAGGATCTTCATCTCTACCAGTAAGGAGAGATTCTCATATCTGTGGTCTTAGAGACAGAATATGAGGATTGTCGTTACTTCATTTCTGCCAAACTCTGTTTTCCAGCTTTCCCATAAGTTTTTTGCTAAATGTCAAGCTGTTATTCCAATCTCTGGGATCTTTGGGTTTATCAAACACTTGACTTTTACTAGTCAATGTTGCATACTGCATCTGTTCTATTGATCATTTTCTCTATTTTCTTAATCATTACTAATCACCTTGATGGTTCCACTTTTTAGTATAGCTTGAGATCTGATATAGTTAGGTTCTATTCTGTCCCACTTTTTCCCATTATTTCCCTTAAGAGTCCTGAACTTCTCCCTAAAAAAATCTCCAGGGCCTGATGGATTTACAAGTGAATTCTACCAAACATTTAAGGAACAATTGGTTCCAATCCTATATAAACTCTTTGGAAAAATAGGGAAAGATGGAACTCTGCCTAACTCTTTCTATGAAACCAATATGGTACTGTTACATAAACCAGGAAGAGTTAAAACAGAGAAAGAAAATTATAGACCTATTTCCCTGATGAATATAGATGCAAAAATCCTAAATAAAATCTTAGCAAAACAATTACAACAAGTCATCACTAGGATAATACATTATGATCAAGTAGGATTTATTCCAGGAATGCAGGGTTGGTTCAATATTAGGAAAACTGTTAGTATACTCAATTATATCAACAACAAAGCTATCAGAAATCATATGATCATATCAATCGATGCTGAAAAAGCTTTTGACAAAATACAGCATCCATTCCTATTAAAAACACTAGAGAGTGTAGGAATAAATGGACTGTTCCTAAATATAATTAGCAGTATCTATCTGAAACCATCAACAAGCATTATATTCAATGGGGAGAGGCTAGAAGCATTCCCAATAAGATCAGGGGTGAAACAAAGGTGCCCATTATCACCACTACTATTCAATATTGTATTAGAAATGTTAGCATCAGCAATTAGAGAAGAAAAAGAAATTGAAGCAATTAGAATTGGGAAGGAAGAGACAAAACTCTCACTCTTTGCAGATGACATGATGGTCTACCTAGAGAATCCCAAGAAATCATCTAAAAAACTACTGGAAACAATTAGCAATTTTAGCAAAGTTGCAGGTTATAAAATAAACCCTCATAAATCCTCAACTTTTCTATATATGTCTAGCAAGATACAGCAGGAAGAGCTAGAAAGAGAAATCCCATTCAAAGCAACCTCAGACAATATAAAATATTTGGGAGTCTATTTGCCAAGACAGACTCAGAATCTTTTTGAAAACAATTATAAAACACTTCTCACACAAATTAAATTAGATTTAAATAACTGGGCAAATATCAACTGCTCATGGATAGGTAGAGCTAATATAATAAAAATGACAATTCTACCAAAACTAAACTATCTGTTTAGTGCCCTACCAATCAAAATTCCAAAAAATTACTTTAACGAGTTAGAAAAAATTATAAGTAAATTCATATGGAGAAATAAAAAGTCAAGAATTGCCAGGAGCTTAATGAAAAAAAGTACAAAAGAAGGTGGCTTAGCCCTACCCGATCTAAAATTATATTATAAAGCATCAGTCATCAAAACTGTTTGGTATTGGCTAAGAAATAGAGTGGTGGACCAGTGGAATAGACTAAGCGTAAAAGCAGGAGATGATTATAGTAAGCTGCTGTTTGATAAACCCCAAAGAGTCCGGCCATTGGGATAAAAACTCCCTCTTTGATAAAAACTGCTGGCATAATTGGAAGTTAGTATGGAAGAAACTTAGATTAGACCAACACCTCACACCCTTTACCAAGATAAGATCCAAATGGTTATAGGACATAGACATAAAAACAATACTATAAGCAAATTAGAAGATCAAGGACTAGTCTACCTGTCAGATCTATGGAAAGGGGAACAGTTTATGACTAAGGAAGAGTTGGGGAACATCACCAAAAACCAATTAGATGATTTAGATTACATTAAATTAAAAAGCTTTTGCACAGATAAGACCAATGTAATCAAGATCAAAAGAAATGTAGTAAATTGGGAAATAATCTTTACAACTAATGATTCTGACAAAGGACTAATTTCTAAAATATACAGAGAACTGAGTCATATTTTTAAAACAAAAAGCCATTCCCCCAATTGACAAATGGTCAAAGGATATGCAAAGGCAATTTACAGGTGAGGAGATCAAAGTAATCCATAGCCATATGAAAAAAAATGCTCTAAATCATTAAGTATTAGAGAAATGCAAATTAAAGCTTCTCTGAGGTACCACCTCACACCTCTCAGATTGGCCAGTATGACCAGGAAGGATAATGATCATTGTTGGAAGGGATGTGGGAAATCTGGGACACTATTACACTGTTGGTGGAGCTGTGAACTCATCCAACCCTTCTGGAGAGTTATGCCCAAAGGGCAACAATAATGTGCATACCCTTTGACCCAGCAATACCACTACTGGGTCTATACCCTGAAGAGATGATGAAAAAGAGTAAAAACATTACTTGTACAAAAATATTTATAGCAGCCCTGTTTGTGGTGGCAAAGAATTGGAAATCCAGTAAATGTCCTTCAACTGGGGAATGGATTAGCAAGAAACCAGGAGGGATGGGATTTCAGGGAAACCTGGAGGGATTTGCATGAACTGATGCTGAGTGAGATGAGCAGAACCAGAAAACACTGTACACCCTAACAGCAACATGGGAGTGATGTTCAACCTTGAAGGACTCGCTCATTCCATCAGTGCAACAATCAGGAACAATTTTGGGCTGTCTGCAAAGGAGAGTACCATCTGTATACAGATAAGGAGCTGTGGAGTTTGAACAAAGTGCAAGGACTATTCCCTTTAATTTAGAAAAAAAACAGATATCTTACTGTCTGATCTTGTTACCTCTTAGACTTCTCTTTAAGGATGTGATTTCTCTCTCATCACACCCAATTAGGATCAAGGTACAACATGGAAACAAAATAAAGACTGACAGAGTGCTATCTGTGTGGGGGTGGGGGGAGGGAAGCAAGATTGGGGGAAATTGTAAAACTCAAATAATATCTTTAATAAAAATAAATTTAAAAAAAGACAAAAACAAAGAGTCCTGAACTTTTATTCCTCCAAGTGAATTTTGTTATTTTTTTCCCCCTAGTTCTATAGTTTGATTGGTTTGGCAGTGAATGTTTTCATTTTTTATTATATTGATTTGACCTACCAATAAACAATGAATATTTCTTTTTTATTAGGTTTTTGCAAGGCAAATGGGGTTAAGTGGCTTGCCCAAGGCCACACATCTAGGTAATTATTAAGTGTCTGAGACCGGATTTGAACCGAGGTACTCCTGACTCCAGGGCCGGTGCTTTATCCACTGCGCCACCTAGCCGCCTCACAACAATGAATATTTCTCCAATTATTAAGGTCTTTCTTAATTTGTGTACAGAGTATTTCATAGCTGTATTTATGTAGCGCCTGTATATCTCTTTGAAAATACACTATCAAGGGGTAGCTAGATGACACAGTGGATAGAGCACCGGTCCTGGAGTCAGCAGGACCTGAGTTCAAATCTGACCTCAGACACTTAATAACTACCTAGCTGTATGACCTTGGGCAAGTCACTTAACCCCACTGCCTTTCCAAAAAAAAAATAGACTGTCAGATATTTTAGACACAAGGAATTATTCTATCTCTTCTGTCTGGTAGGTATTGATAATATATTGAAATGCTGATAATTTATATGGATTTATCTTATATTCTGCAAATTTGATGGAGCTGTTAATTATATCATTTAATTTTTTAATTCACTATCTAGGTTCTTTAAGTAAATCATCATATCATATGCAAAATTTTGGTTTTTCTTTGCTTATGCCTTTTTCCTTAAACTTTTTCTTGTCTTAATACAGTTGCCATGCCCAAAGGGCAACAAAAATGTGCATACCCTTTCATCCAGCAATACCACTACTGGATCTATACCCTGAAGAGATGATGAAAAAGGGTACAAACATCACTTGTACAAAAATATTCATAGCAGGGCAGCTAGGTGGCGCAGTGGATAAAGCACAGGCCCTGGAGTCAGGAGTACCTGGGTTCAAATCCGACCTCAGACACTTAATAATTACCTAGCTGTGTGGCCTTGGGCAATCCACTTAACTCCATTTGCCTTGTAGAAACCTAAAAACAAACAAACAAACAAAAATATTCATAGCAGCCCTATTTATGGTGGCAAAAAATTGGAAATCAAGTAAATGTCCTTCAACTGGGGAATGGCTTAGCAAACTGTGGTATATGTATGTCATGGAACACTGTTGTTCTATTAGAAACCAGGAGGGACAGGAATTCGGGGAAGCCTGGAGGGATTTGCATGATCTGATGCTGAGTGAGATGAGCAGAACCAGAAAAACACTGTGCAACCTAACAGCAACATGAGGGTGATGATCAACCTTGATGGACTTGCTCATTCCATCAGTGCAACAATCAGGGACAATTTTGGGCTGTCTGCAATGGAGAATACCATCTGTATCCAGATAAAGAACTGTGGAGTTTGAACAAAGTTCAAGGACTATTCCCTTTAATTTAGGAAAAAAACCAAATGTCTTATTGTCTGATCTTGTTATCTCTTATACTTTTTGTTTCTTCCTTAAGGATATGATTTCTCTCTCATAATATTCAATTTGGATCATTGTACAACTTGGAATCAAAGTAAAGACTGACAAATTGCTTTTTGTGGGAGGGTGGGCAGAGGGAAGTAAAATGGGGGGGAAATTGTAACTATATCAAACTATATCAAGTAGTGATGTAATAGTAATAGACATCTTGCTTTTACCTTGAGTTTACTTGAAAAGCATTTAGTTTCCTTTATCTTATATTCGTCTATCTTAATTTTAGATAGCTAAATGTTATTTATGTTATGGAAAGATTCATTTATTCTTATGCTTTCTAGTATTTTAGTAGTCAAAAAATTTTTCTCCTGTTGATTTAATAACATGATTTCTGTTGTTTTGTTATTAATACAATTATTTATGTTTCTCATTTTCCTAATATTAATTCAACCTCACATTCTTGGAAGAAATTCACCTTTGTCATAATATATAATATTTGTATTATGATATCACAATATCCTTGTTAAGTACCAATATTCTCTTTAGGAATATCGATGTAGTTTTAAAATTTCGATTCTCAAGACCATATTGGTTTCGAGAAAAGGATTTTTATGATATTTTTTGTAATATTGGATTCAATTATTTAAGAGTTGGATAGAATTTGCTTGTAAATCCATCTGACCCTATAGTTTCCTTAGGAGTTCCTTTATGTATTTTAAAATTTCTTTTTCTGAGATTTAGTTAGCCAAGTCCTCTTTGTCTTATTACCTTTATTTAGACATTTTATATTTTTGTATATATTCATCTGTTTCAACGAGACTATCTATTTTATTAGCATATGATTGAATAAAATAGTTTTAAATGATTTCCTTTATTCATCTGTGATAAATTCATTGTTTCCCCTTTGCTATTGGCATTTAATTTTCCTCATTTCCAAAAATCAAATTAATTGATGATTTCTGTTTTATTATTTTTAAATAATCAGATGCTACTTCTAGTATTTATTGTTTTCTTTCAGTTTTAGTCATCTGTTTGATTTTCAGGATTTTTATTTTCATGTTTAATAGAGCCTTTTTCATTACTTAATTTTCTGTTTTTTAATTGCAGATTCAATTAATTGTTCTGTCCTTTCTCTCTTTCACTGATGAAAGTGTTTGGGAATATAAATTGTATCCTAAGGTCTGCTTTGGCTGCATCTCAAGAATCTTTGTGTGTTGTCTCAGTTGATTTATTTTTTTAATCATTGTATTCTTGGGCATTACATCATTTAGTGTCCAATGAATTTTTTAACACTTTCTTCAGTGATTCTTTATTGAATGTAATTTTTATTGTATTGTGGTCCATTAAAGGTTATGTTTATGCTTTCTGCATTCATTTGTATTGTTCTTGTGCCCTAATACAGGGTAACTTTTTGTAAAAGTGCTGTGCAAGTTGATAAATTCGTATATTCTTTTCTATTCCCATTCAGGACTCTTAAGAGATCTGTCATAGTCACCTTTCCTAAAATTCTGTTCAAGTCCTTAACTTCTTCTCTCTCTCTCTCTTTATTTTAGGTTTTTGCAAGGCAATGGGGTTAAGTGACTTGCCCAAGGCCACACAGCTAGGTAATTATTAAGTGTCTGAGGCCGGATTTGAACTCAGGTACTCCTGACTCTAAGGCTGGCACTCTATCTACTGCGCCACCTAGCCACCCCCTTCTTTATTATTTCTTGTTAGATTTGCTTAGCTCTGAAAGGATCACCTACTATTATAGTTTTACTGCATTTCTCCTTGTAACTCATTTAACTTTTCAATTAACCATTTCGATATGACATTTGGTACATATGTTTCTTACATTCATTAAAATGCTTTTTGGAGGACAGCTTGGTGGAGTATTGGATAGAGTACCAAGTCTGGAGTCAAGAAAATTCATCTTTGTGAGTTCAAATCAGGTCTCAGACACTTACCTATGTGACTTTAGGTAAGTCACTTCACTCTATCTGCCTTAGTTTCCTCACCTGTAAAATGAACTAGAGGAAATAAATAGCAAACCACTCCAGAATCTCTACTAAGAAAACCCCAAAGAGGGTTATGAAGAGTTGGATATGACTGAAATAACTAAATAAAAATAATACCTTTTAACAAAATGTAGGTTCCCTGTTTATCTCTTAATTAAATGTGTTTTTTCTGTTATTGTGTCTGAGATCATGGTTGCCATTCCTGGTTTTTTTAACTTAAACTGAACCATAAAAGATTTTTCTCTGTCCCCTTATATTATTCTATGCCTTTCTTTCTGTTTGAAATGTATTTCTTTTATACGTTGTATTGTTGGATTCTGATTTCTAATCCATTCCTCTATCTTTTTCTTTTTATAGGTAAATTTATCTCATTTGTAATCACATCTGGGACAATTAATTTTCTGTTTCCTTTATCCTATTCTCTTATACTTTTCCACACTTTTTCTTTTCTTTGTTTCATACCCCCTCTTTGAATAAAAAAAAATGATTAGGATAGAAGTATGCTTACCTCTAGTGCTCTAGATTCTCTATTTTTATCTTCTCCCATATTCATAATCTCTTTTCTTCACAATACCAATTACAGTTCTTAGCCTTTTATTCTTTCCTTTTAAAATTCTCTTCTCAGTCACCCTCCTAGTTAGAATTTATTTTGCCTAGCAATATTTCCTCCCTTAATCTATCCTCTCTCATTTCCGATTCTTCTTCCCCCCCCCTTCTATTTCCCTGTTGAGTAAAATATATTTTTGCAACCAACTCTATGTGTATATTCTCTCTTTGGTCAGTTCACATCAAAGGATTATATGTTACCTCCCCTTCCTTCTTGCTTAAATGCTCTACGACATTCATACCCTAATTACTTGATATGCTTTTCCCATTCCTTTTCAATCCTCTCGCATTCCCTTTCTCCTCATTTTCCTTTCTTGTTTGTGTTGACTTGGGCATGAATTGAATTTAAGTGTAGAAGAGGTGCACACAGTTGTCAGTCTCACTCACTCTTCCAGGATCACCGAAGTCCAGTGGAAGGAGAAAAGTAAGGATGATGTTTCTGCCTTTGATGCAGTTAATGAACTTGATGTCCTTAATGTTGATAAAACTCTAAGCTTACCACTGGATCTGCTTCAGTCACCTTCATGGTCATTAGAACAAATTGTTTTCATTCCACTAGGAAAGACTTCACATGCTTGGGGTAAACATTTCCCTAACTCACTACTGGGTTTGAGGCCTGAAGGTTACCCTTAACTTGATTAAACCCATCCACAGTTTGCTGGGGTGTGGCTCCTGCACATGCTACAATTTGTTGGAGCCATAGTTGAAAGTTGAGTTAAAAAGCGCTCTTCTGGGGCGCCTAGGTGGCACAGTGGATAGAGCACCAGCCCTGGAGTCAGGAGTACCTGAGTTCAAATCTAGTCTCAGACACTTAGTAATTACCTAGCTGTGTGGCCTTGGGCAAGCCACTTAACCCCATTTGCCTTGCAAAAACCTAAAAAAAAGCACTCTTCTAATCATATTAGATTCCTTCTCTAATTTCTGTTAATGGTAGGGCTCTCAGGGGATATACTTATCATCTCTATATTATAATTTAATCAGTTTATCTTTATTTAGTTTCTCGTGATTGATTATTTTTTTAGTTTTAAATTTTCATTTAAATTTGAATACAGAATTAAAAAAAGGAAATAAATTGCTAGGCACACAGCAGAAAATTAGAGAGGATTCAATATAAAGTATTAAATATCCATTCATTTTATAATAATGCTATGTATCATTCTGCTTCAACTCATTTATTTTTGCTGTTCAATATTCATCCTGGAGTACCACTTTGTCTTGTTTATGGAAGAAATCTGGAGAGCTGCAAATTTTCTGACCTATTCTGCCATCTTCCCAGAATCCTTTTGGGATTGACTTTTTTATGTTTCTCTTGACTCCTATATTTATATTTTGAAGTTTTAATGCAGTTCTGTTATTTTCATCAGGAATGGAAGGAAGTCCTCATTCATTAAAGGACTGCTTTTCTCACTATAGGACTATAGTCAATATTACTGGGTAAGTTGCATTTGTTTATGTACCTAAATCATTTGTCTTCTGGAGTATTGTAGTCCAAAGTTTTCACACCTTTATAACATTTGTTGTTAAATCATGAACGATTCTTACTGTGGCTCCTTGGTACTTGAATTCGTTCTTTCTATTTGATTGAAGTATTTTTTTTTCACTGGCCTGGAAGCTCTGGCTAGGTCTTGGTTATAATGTTCCCAGGAGTTTTTAGTTTGGAGTATCTTTCAGGAGGTGACTGGTCGATTATTTCTCATTTCTTTCTAGTCCTAAGAAATCTGGGTAGCTTACTTTTATGATTACTTGAAATAGTATGTCTAGACTCTTTTTTTGGATGAAGTCTTCCTGGTAGTCCAGTGATCCTTTTTTTTTTTTTTTTTTTTTTTTTTTTTTGCCAGGCAATGGGGTTAAGTGACTTGTCCAGTCACATACCTACAGCTAGGTAATTATTAAATGTCTGAGGCCAAATTTGAACTCAGGTCCTCCTGACTCTAGGGTCCATGTTCTATTCACTGTGCCACCTAGCTGCTACAGTCCAGTGATTCTTATATTATCTTACTTTGTCCTGTTTTCTGGGTCAGATTTTTATGAGTTACCTTAACTTTTTTTCTATACTTAAAAGTCTTTCGACTTTATTTTAATATTCCTGTTATGTCATTGATTCATTACCTTCTATTTGGTTCATTCTAATTTTGAAGGGGTAGTTTCCTTGGGTTAGGTTTTGTATTTGCCCTTTCCAAATCTTTCTTTCATAACTATCATGTCTTATACCAGCATCTCTTTTACTTTTCAATTTTTTTCATCTAACACACTCCATTTCATTTACAAAATCTACTCAGTTCATCTTTTCCAGGAATTCTGGTTGAATTTGTACCTAAGTTGTGCTTTTCTTTAACCTTTGTGTATAGATACTTTTGAGTCATTTTCTTCTCTTAGAATTGTGTCTTGAATGGTCCTAACAATAGTACTAACAATAGTTTTTTTTTTTTAAATTCAATTTTATTTTTATTTTTAGTTTCAAATTCTTTCCCTCCATCCCCTCTTTAATCCATTGAGAAGGCAAAAAATATAATGCACATTATACATTTGAAGTCATGCAAAATATATTTCCATATTAGCCATGTTCTGAAAAAAAGAGAAAACATAAATTCTGCTTCATTCTGCACTCAAAGGTCCATCAATTCTCTAGCTGGAAAAATTTTTCACCATGAGTCCATTTTGTAATGGATCATTGAATTGATCAGATTAACTTTATCTTTCACAACCAGTTATCTTTACAATATTACTATTACTATGTAAATTGTTTTCCTGATTCTTTCACTTTATTTTGCATCAGTTCATAGAAGTCTTTCCAGGTTTTAGTGAAACCATTGCCTTTATTTACTTTTTAAATTTTTTCTGTTCTAAATTTTCTTGCATCTATTAAGGAGATAAGAAATGCAATATATTATACATATGAAGTCATGCAAAACAGATTTCCACATTAGCTATGTTTTATAGTAATAAGCACAAAAAACAAAGTGAAAAAATGCTCCAGTCTGCACACCCAGTTCATCAGTTTTCTCTAATAAGTAATTATTCTCTAATAATACTCTCTAATAATAGCACTATTTATCATGAGACATTTGGAATTGTGGTAGGTCATTGTAACTTCTCAGAGTTACTTCAAGGCCTTCACAGTTGATGATCAACCTTTTTAGTAATATTGTTGTTACTGGATACAGTATTCTAGTTCAACTCAGTTTGCTTTGTATTAGTTCCTAAAAGTCTTTGAAGAGGATGAGGAATGGGGTGTCTGATCTTAATTTCTGTCTTTTATACTATGTTGTTGCTTTCCCAACTCACTTAAGGACTTGTGAGTTTTCAGTGGTTCGAACACTATGTGATTTGTGGAGAAATTTACTTCTGGCCCTGCTCTGAGCTCTGCATCTTATGTACTTTCTTCTCAACTATGCAACTGTGACCTGGAACTAGGTTGGTTGGTTCTTGTCCTTTGATATCGAATTGGGTAATGTGTGACAGTTACCAAATGGCACCTTATTCTGTACTCAGCACCAGTACAGAGGTGAAATCTCTTTTCGGCCAGTGCATACAGGACTATTTCCCACTACTTCTGACCTTGGTGCAGCCTCTGCTGTTACTTTGTGCTCCTAAGCATCCCCTATTATTTCCTTCTGCACAGTCTTTTCTATCTTCCTAACCTGACCCGATCTGTAAAAAATTCCCCACTATGACTTTTTCTTGGCTTGCCAGTCCCAAATTCAGTTTGGCAGACTTTTTTTGGTCATTGTATAAGAGATTTTTGAAGGAGTTATGGCAAAGTTGATACTTCTTACTCTTCCATATTGATTTCTCCCCATAATATAACTTTGGTACTGGGTTTCTTTTTTGTTGTTTGCTCATTTTTCTAGTCTTACTTCTTGACTTCAAACTTTGTTTTAGGACCAAATTCTGAGCACGTCTAGGCCAAAGTCTTAGTCATTGCTTGGTTCTATTTTGTGTCCTCTTGAACCCTGCTACTGTTTCAGAGCTTTTAAGTACAAAAATCTCAATGATAGCTCAGAATAGTGACCTTCAAGCTTTCAGGATATCTAAAGTTATCAGATCTGAGATGCTCTGAACATTGTTGCCCCTTATTCTGAGCTGAATTTGGGTTTGAACACCAACTGTGTTCAAACAATGGTCTTACCCCAGTTGCAGTTCCACAGCCAGAAGGCAGTCTCAGCAGATAGTATTCTACAGGTTCCTTTTAACTTGGGTTCCTTGTCTCTGTTATTCTGCAATATTTAAAATGAGCTCGGTACTGGATCTGGGATCTTGTTCTGCTCCCTAGGTCCGAGATACGTAACTATTTTACTTTCTAGGATACTTGCTCCTTATTCAGTACATAGCCTAGGGTCTCTGGTACCCCAGCCTCCATTGCTTTAGACTTCCATTTCTACGTGCAATTCTCCTTCTCAGTCTGCCCTAGATATCTAAGTTGGCATTGAGCACCTATTTCTGTTCTTGTGCATGGTCTGGTCCCTTTCTGAGGTCTGGAATCTCTTCTTCCTAAGCAAAGCAATGGGAAGATGCTCAGTCAGTTTCCATCCCTGGAAAACTGAACAGCTTGGCCCTGCTCAGACTCTAGACCTAGAGTCCATAGATTTCTGGCCCCCTATGCTGGTCAAGATTGGAAAAATGACTCCTACGATTTTTTTCTTGGATTTATTGATCAGGATTTGACTTGGCACAGTTGATAGACCTCTGTGGTCTGTAGCAGATTACTTGGCTGTTCTTCCAATTACTCTGCTAACTCAACTAGTTTTTTTTTATTTCATAATTATTTTATTATTCTATTTTAACAGAACTCTATACTTTAACCTTCAAATCATTTTAAATAATTCTAATAATGTTTTTGAACTGAAAATGAAAATGATAAATGCTTTAGGTGTTGAATATTGCAGGATTTATTTATTTTATTTCTGATCTAATATATAACCTGAGCAGTATATGCATCAACCTGCTATTAGAAACATACCTTTTTAACTCCCACTACGTGACCCATCATTTGGGATATACAACAGTCACTCTCTTGTCTACTTTGCCAGGGGATCAACATATTGCCAGAACATAGGGTAGATTGCCACCCAGGCAGATACCTATATAACTTTAACAGCACTGTTGCTTGTTCATTGCAAGCTTACTTGGGTCAGTTTCTCTCTCCACTGATAAACCCAAACAGAACATGGTTGTCACTGGAATTAAATCCTTTTTTTCTTAAATACCTCAGTTAAATATTTCCTGCACAGAAAAAAGGCGATGCAATTATTTGCTGAGTAGTTCACATGCTCTGTAATATTGCTGTATTAGCAATGTCAGTCAGAGGCTGATGGAGTAAATGACCCCTTGAAGTTTTCCTACATTGTGATGTACTTTCATTTGCAATCAAGCTTTCTGTCTATTTTCCCCTCAAATTCACTTCTATAATTGTCCTTTTTTTTGGTCACATAATCACACCTTTTCACTGATATTCCTCTTCTCCCACCCCAATTAAATGTAACTATGTTCTACATAATAAGGTTTAAAGAAACCTATTTATTTAAAACACAGGATATATTCCCCTACGCATCTAATAATCTAGAATATCTTGCTTGGGAAATATCTTTAAAAATAGAGTGTCTTTCTTGTGCAGAACATCAACGTTAATTTATCTAATCATATACATTTCTACCATACTTAGAAACTTTGAACTTTAATATTTCAATGGCTCCCATGCAGAGTACTTCTAAAGATTTGTGAGTTCATTTACATGTTTATCTGCTCTGTTCTCCCAGAGTTGAACTGTTCTTCCGCCTGATGGTTAGAATGAATTGGATATTTTGAACTCATCCATCAGATTTAGAAATGATCTCTTAATTGATGAGGGTGTTTAACAGTTAATTGAACATTTCTGCTGTGAATTTTCATCATTCTTAAGTGCAGAAATAGCATCATAGAAGGAAAGACAGAAGAGTGGATCATGCACAAATCCTTTCCTGCAAGATTTTTTTTTTAAATCTTAAGAATTCATTTTTTAAATGTATCATAATAGCTTTATTTGTGTACTTTCTGGGTATTGAGCAGATGGAGAAGACATTTTTAACCTCCTCTAGTCATACACAAATGGTCATGATAGTCTTTCTCCTTGATTTAGTGATGTAATAGGGAACTATCACATCTGCAGACCCCAGTAGTTTTCTAAGATATTGTCTCTACTTGGTAGATGCCAGGCAGCTGCTTCTAGGAGAATCGTGATGATGTGTGAGAAAAGTAGAGCATGTATCAACATTCTGTAACTGGTTCCAGTTGATCTATCATGTGGTTGTCATTGTTCAGTTTTTCAATTGTGTCTGACTTTAAGTGACCCCATTTGTGGTTTTCTTGGCAAAGATGATGGAGCAGTTGCCACTTCCTTCTTCAGCTCATTTTACAAATTAGGAATAGGGTTAAGTGACTTATCTAGGATCTCACAGCTATTAAGTGTCTGAGATCAGATTTGAACTCAGAAACAAGAAGTTTCCTGACTTTAGACTCTGCACTCTATCCATTGTATCAGCTGGTGCTCTATCTTATTAGGAAGAGCATTTTTCCAGCAGTTGGATGGCACTTTTAGTGTTTTCAAAAGGGCCTGAGTCAGCTCCAGTTGTCTTTTGTCTGGGAATAAAGTGATTCCTTCATTCACAGCTTCCTGTGAGAAAATATGATCTAAGGGAAGGACCATGAGGTCTTCCTCCTGTCTGAAGTCAAATCATAGGGCTAAATTTAGCTAATTCATTATTTCAAGTAATTTAGCTAAATTCATTATTTCTAAGTTCATAGTATGGAGTCTCTGATCTAAACCAGGAGTGCGAGCCATAAGGATCCAGGAGTTGGAATCTATGCCAGGTTTAGCAGCCAGCACAACATTTGTGCCATAAGAAACAAGCTGCTACCTCGAGAATGACCTTTGGAACCCCAGTCTGGTGGAAGAACTCATCCCACAATCAAGCCTTTTTGGACATGAACTTGGTATTACTGTGTAGGATCTGATTTATGAGCCTAATTCATTCCCCTGGCCAGCCCATTTGGTTTAGGAGAGGATTATGGTTCTGAGACACTGGGAAGAAATTTCTATATATTTGTTATGCTTATATATTTGAAGTAAATATCTCTTTGTAAAAATTAATTGATGTTAAGTTCATTGGGAGTAAGGTATATAGCTGGGAGAGACAGTGGCAGTAGAAAAGAGACATCCCCTCCACTTCTTCACTATATACTAGATGCTTGAGTAGTATATAACTTATGTAACCCTCAGAGAATGGGACTAGTGCATACATTTTACAATAACAAATGGACAATAAATACTGTCCCCTTGGCTCTTTCCTTCTTCTAAACCTTTGTCTTGTGACTTAAAAGCTATATTTATGTTAAGGGTACATAGTTAGTAACTGAGGCAGGGATTGTATAATTTTTTTAGCCTTATATTATCTGTAATTCCATAATTCTTGCCTATAACACATTTGTATGATTCTGGGCAAATTACTTTAATCTCTCAAAACCCCAAGTAGTTCTCTAAGATTCAATGTTGCTGAACTGCATTGATAAAGGGAGTTTCCACACTGGGATTTTCTACTACCAATGAAATCACAGAGTTAGACCTATTGCAAAAATCCTGAGTGTACATAGTAAGCACATAATGCACATGTTTTAAAATTAAAACCAATTTTTCTTAGTAGGAAGGCTATCTTGTACCTCAGTTCTACTCCCTCAGCCTTGAAATTTTTTTCCCTAATAAGATACTTATCACTATCATTTTAATACTTAAGAGGATCTTTGATTTTGTTTATATGAGGAAACTCCATCATGAATATCAGAATCTTTTTTATAATTTAGTAGAAGTTCTTAGAGAATTTCTATGGCTAAGACTTTTATCAGCCTGTGGCTAGTTTGTTGATGAGGCTTTCTGCTCTTAGCTAGTTCCTGGTTCTCATTTGAAAGACAGACTGTCACTAAACTTATGATTTATTGCTTTTTTTGGAGAAACTAAAAGAAAACAAGTGATCATGGGTCAGTGAACTACAGAAGAAAAGAAAAGTTAGGCAAAATCTTGATTTGACAATCAAAAACTGTTTATGAAGTACCTTAAAAGGGAATGGAAGTACAAAAAAGTGAAGCATTCTTTATGTTCTCTTTTAAAAATTTTTAAAATCATATTTTACTTTTCCTCAATTGCATATTAAAACAGTGTTTAACATTCATTTTTTTAAAAATAATTTGAGGGGAGGCTAGATTACGCAGTGGTTAGAGCACCAGCCCTGGAGTCAGGAGTACCTGAGTTCAAATCCAGCCTCAGACAGAATAATTACCTAACTGTGTGGCCTTGGGCAAGCCACCTAAACCCATTGCCTTTGCAAAAACTAAAAAAAAAATAAAGAATAAAAAAAATCATTTGAGTTCTAAATCTTCTCCCTTCTCTTTCACCTACCTGAGATGTTAAGCAATTTGATATTGGTTATAAATGTACAGTCATGGAAAACATATTTCCATATGTATGAGAAAACATACCAAAACAAAAAATAAAACCATGAAAAAAAATAAAGTGAAAAATACTGTGCTTTGATCTGCATTTAGACCCTATCAGTTCTTTCTCTGGGGGTGGATAGCATTTTTCATCATGAATCCCTTGAAATTGTCTTGGATCTATGTATTGCTGAGAATAGCTAAGTCATTCACAGTTAATCATTGTTGATCAATGCACCATATTGCTGTTTCTATGTAGGGTACTCTTCTAGTTCTGCTTACTTCACTCTACATCAGTTTCTATAAGTCTTTTCAGATTTTTTCAGAAATCATCCTACTTTTCATTTCTTATAATGATGATAATCATAATGTTTGCCCATTATCAGAGATGTGATGCCATGACAAGCAAGTGAATTGGATTTGAGTGAGGAGGTACTGTGATAAGTCACCAGCCTCACTTTCTCCTCTGGAGTCATCTGGATCCAATGGCCAGATAGGAATCAGTGCAACTGGAGATGGCATTTCTGATAGTTCAATGGTTGGTTAGTTGGTTCTTGCCCTTTGTTATCAAAGAAAATCAAAACAGCATCACTATGGTAGAAGCAAGTTAAGTGTGTCTCTGGTTGATCAGAACAATATGAGCTCTTAATGCTCTACTACAGGGTGGGCACAAAGAGTCCATGTGAACACCTAGAGTGGGTTTTCTAAACTTGCATATCTTTTCTTTGAACTGCTTCTATCTGGCCTTGCTCCTTGAGCATGGTAAACTCTTTTTTTTTAATGGAAAAATAATTAATTTATTTTTTTAAAAAAGATTTTATTTTTTTTGAATTTAACAATTTTTCCCCGAATCTCACTTCCCTCCCTCCAACCTCCCACAGAAGGCATTATGTTAGTCTTTACATTGTTTCTATAGTATGCATTGATCTAAGTTGAATGTGATGAGAGAAAAATCATATCCTTAAGGAAGAAAAATAAAGTATAAGAAATAGCAGCATTACATAATAAGATAACCATTTTTTCTTTTCTAAATTAAAGGTAATAGTCTTTGGTTTTTGTTCCAACTCCACAATTCTTTCTCTGGATACAGATGATATTCTCCATCACAGACAGCCCCAAATTGTCCCTGATTGTTGCACTGATGGAATGAGCAAGTCCATCAAGGTTGGTCATCACCGCCCCCCCCCCCATGTTGCTGTTAGGGTATACAGTGACTTTATGGTTCTGCTCATCTCGTAGAGCATGGTAAACTATTGATGAGAACATGTCATGCTGGGTGGTCCTGTGCCAGTATCTCCCATGCTGCACAATCAGTTCCAAAGTTCTTAAGAGGGACCTACAGTGTCCTTTTCTGTACCCTCTGTGAGTGCTTGCCCTGTGTGAGTTCTATATAAAATAGTTTTTTTTAGCAAGCATACATTTGGCATTTGAAAAACATGGTCAACCCATCAGAACTGTGCTCTCTATAGTAATGTTGGAATGCTAGGCAATTTAGCTCAAGAAAGGACCTCAGTGTCTGGTATCTTCTCTTGCCAGGTGATCTTCAGAATCTTCCTAAGATAATTTAAATGAAAGAGATTCAGTTTCCTGACATGGTGCTGGTAGATTATCAGGTTTCATAGGCATGGAGCAACGAGATTAGCACAATGGCTCTGTAGACCTTCAATCTGGTAGTTAGTCTAGTAACTACTCTCTTCCACACTTTCTTTCAGAGCCTCCTAAATGCTGAACTAGCTCTGATAATGCTTGTGTCAACCTCATTATCACTGTGTACCTCCCTGGAAAGGATACTACCAAGGGAAGTGAACTTATCCCCAGTCCTCAAAACTTCTCCATTTGCTGTAATCAATGGTCCCACCTATGGATGGTGTGTTGCTGGTTGATGGAGCACCTGTGTTTTCTTGGTATTCATTGTTAGACCAAAATGAGCACAAGCAGCAGACAATCGATCCATACTTTGTTGCATCTCAGCTTCAAAGGTTGCATTGAGAGCACAATCATCTGCAAACAGAAGATCCTGCACCAATACTCCCTTCACTTTGGTCTTGACTTGTAGCCTTTTTAAGCTGAAGAATTTGCCATCCATACTGTAATTGCCCTTGATGCTGTGTTCATCCTCAGTGAAAGCATCTGATAACATGACTTAGAACATCATGCTTTAAAAAAGCATGGGAGCATTGTTTTACTCCATTTTTGACTGGGAAATCTTGAGAGCCTCGTCCACTCTCCAGAACTCAGGCATGCATGCTGTGATGGAACTGACATACAATATTGATGAACTTCTCCAGGTAACCAAATTTGTACATAATTTTCCATAAATCCTCATGTATGACGGTATCAAAGGTCTTGGTCAGATCTACAAATGTTGTATACTGACTTTTGTTCAGCTCCTGTCATTTTTCCTGGAGTTGTTGGGCAGCAAACATCATATTGACCTTTCCTCAACCTTTTCTGAAATCACACTGACTCTTGGGGAGGTGACCATCTTCCAGGTGAAGGATCTAGCAGGAATCCTACCAGCAATGACTAAGAGAGAAATACCCCGGTGGTTGTCACAGGGCATTCTATTCCTTTTCCTTGGAGGCATCCTTGAATTCCTAGTGGATAACCTCCTCATGCCACATAACCTAGAAGATTTCAGTCAGTTTTTGGATGAGCAATAGACCCCACACACACCTCATAGATCTCAGCTGCAATAGAATCAGCACCCTCATTGATGTTTGTGAGTATTCTGACTCAGATGAACAAATGAAAGTGCTGTATACCAAATCTCTGAAAGCTGCTCACTCCTTTTCTGCTCCACTACAGCCAACTGTGGGTTGGCTCAACTTTTCCTCCAAGTTAGCTACAAATTATTCCCAGTCAGAGAATCTCTCTAAGTCTCTTGACATTAATTCTTCTGGTAGTCTTTTTGCCTTGGAGCCACCACTTCAGTTGAATATGAATATTTGATTGGAGAGGATGAGTCTGTGATCAGTATAGCATTCTGCACTACATACTGCCTTCACGACTCTCACATCCTGTCTGTCTCTTCTTACAGTCTCATAGTCGGTTACATGCCAATGTTTGCTGTGAGGGTGGCATCCAAGGAAGTTTTACAGCATTTAGAATGGAAAAAAGTATCCATGATGAGAACCCATCTCAATCATATGCCACAATATGTTTAGCCATTCCCTAATTGATGGGCATCCCCTCATTTTCCAATTCTTTGCCATCACAAAAAAGAGCTACTATAAATATTTTTGTACAAATAGATCTTCCCCCCTTTTTTATCTCTTTGGGATACAGACATAGTAGTGGTAAGCAATCTCTAGTCTCAGACTTTTTACTTTAACAGAGAAGATAAGGAGAGATAGATAGATAGATAATTAGAAAGTTAGATAAAATACCTACCATAGAAATTTAAAGAGAATAAGGACAAATAAGTACAAATTAGATAAACACATTGTCGTTAAGGAGTGGGGTAGATACTGTTGGAGAGATCAGAAAAAACTTCTTGTAGAAGGTGATGATTGAACTAGGTCTTGAAGGAAAAATATTTCTCTGAGGTGAAGGTAAGGGAAAAATGCATTCCTGCTGTGAGGCATCAAGAGAGGAGATGGAGTGCTATGTATGATGAATAGAGCGCCATAGGGAGAAAGAGAGACCATGACAGACAGACAGAATGAGACAGAGACAGGAAGCCAGAGACAGGTTGAAAAGATAAGTTGGGGGAATGTTGTGAAGGGTTTAAAAGCTAAACAGAGGAATTTATATTTGATCCTAGGGGCAATAAACTAGAATTTATTGAGTATAGGAGTCACATGGTGATATCTACATTGAAGGAAAATTACTTTAGTGGCTTTGTGGAAAGATAGTCTAGAACGGTGAGAGGCTGAAGGCAGAGAGAGGCCAGTTAGCCAACCTTTGCAATAAAATAAGGGATAGATGAGAACTAGAGTGGTGACACTGGAAAGTTGTTGGCTTTTTCTAATTTTTATTTAAGAGACACTAACATAGATTTACCCCCTTACTCTTAAGACCAACCCTGGTTGCAGACCTGAGAGAATAGAAAGATCTTGAGATTTAAACCTTGCTGCTGCCCAACCCACTCTCATCTGATTAGCCTAGTTATATTAAGGGTCTCTGCTTGCTGACAAATATTTATTTCCTCCCTTGCCACCCTCCCACTCCCCACTCCTACATCAACATCATGTTTCTGCCCTTGAATAAACGGTTCTCTGAGTTTTACTTACTTTACTCTGAGTCAGTTCATACTACCCAGGCTTTTCTGAAATTGTCTCTTTTGTTATTGTTTACAGAGCAATAACTTTCTATAGGGTTCATATATTACAATTTGTTCTGCCATTCCTCATTTGACTAAGAGAACCCTCTTGGTTTCTAGATCCTTTGCCCTTTGTTTTTAGTCCTTTCATCAGAATCAAGAAATTTGTTTTTCTTGCGCCTATTTACTCATCTTACCCATCTGCCCTGTGCCCCTCATCCTAATCCTTGTCTGTTTTCATCCTACGTTTTATCAATTTTTACAGTAAACTGTATATTCAGTTTTTCTTTGTCCAATTGAGAGAAGAGTCAGGCTCCTCTGATGTCTGTTTTTTGCCTCTTTAAGACCTCTCTTTTTCAGTTTCCTCTGGTGGATCTTCATTCAGGTCACAGCTATTAACCATGGGTGTACACAGGTGCTGTTCTGGGGAACATGCATTTTTTTCAACATAACATGCTCTACAGGGCAGGACCACTGTTTGAAAAAAATACATGCTTTCTGCAAAATTTATTTGTCAGTTGTTTTAAGTTCATTTAGAGAGTAGTTAGGAAGAAAGGAACAGACTACAACAAACATTAATCCCTTGTGAAATTTGGATTTGGGCTCAAATTTCGCACAAAGTCTTCTAGGAAAAAATTTTTTTGCCGCATCAATGGAGTTAATATCATTCAAAGATATGAAAATTTTGGAGGAACATGCTTCTTCTCCCCCATTAGAATGTTAGCACTATATCATCCTTCAGCTCCATCTCATTGTCTAAATAAGTCGATTTGTCTTTCTAGGTTTCTCTGTTTGCTTGTGTTTGTATTTCAGAGTGTCTATGCAGCTTTGGTCATTTAGTGAAAAAATGTTTGAAAGTCATCTACTTCACTAAAGATACATCTTTTTTTCTCTTGTATACCCTGCTTTTTATGGTAAGGAGGTTTTATACACACAAACACACATCTATATATGTACACACATATACATCTATGTATATACATACATTTATATGTGTGTATACACATGCACACACATATGTAAGCAGCTTTCACGCCTATCTCTTCTGCTTTTTGGAATATTGTATTCTAAGATATCTGGTTTGGAGCAGAAACTTCCAAGTCTGGAGTGATTTTCACTGTGGTTCCTTGCTTCTTGACCTCTTTCTGCTTACTTGGATCATTTTTTCTTTGCTGTAGAAGCTCCAGTATTACTTGTACTATTCCTTTTGGAGTTTCCTATAGAAGATCATAAGTAGATTCTATTTTGTTTTGCTCTGGGTAGTTTTCAATTATGATCTTTTAAAATCATGTTTTTAAGGAAGTTGAATTATTCTTAAATGATTTCTCCTTGACCTGTTTTTCTTGTCATGCTTTTGTATATGAGATATCTTGCTTTTCCTGTAATTTGTTCAATCTTTTGATTGTGTTCTAATATTTATTGATTTCTTGTGAAATCACTGAATTCTCTTTAATTTATTCTAGTTTTCAAGGATTCTATTACTTGAGTAAGGTTTACCATTTTCTCTTCTAGGCTATTTATTCTCCTAACTCTTTCTCCTAGAAATTTGATTTGATTTTTGATTTTTAGGTCTTCATTTCTTCTATTCATTTAGAAATTGTTCCTTCTTTAGAGAAGGGAGAGAAGGATCTCTGGATCTATAATACTTTTTAATACTCATTTGTCTTCTTTTATTTACTCATGCCTTTACCTTTAATCCTTGAATTGGGGTTTTGTGTCAGGGCCATTCTCTACCCTTTGTTGCAATTTGTGGTGGAATGATTGACTCTGCTTTTTTTCATCCTGGATCATGTGGATTTCTTCATGGATCTTTCACTTCTTGGTTATTGACCTTCGTGAATATTTGAGGTTCAGAATACTGACTCTTTAGGGCCTTACCTCGTGTTCCAAAACAGAGTGTAATCGGCCTCAGATCCCCAGGTCAAGAATATCCTCCTTTGAGTGCTGTGCTATTACTGGACACTGCTTCATCCTCCTTCCACCCAACTTTGCAAGTGACCAGGTACTGGAATTTGTCTCTGATAGAACTGAAGTTGACTTCATTGGCAACCTCTTTTCTTTTGCTATAGGCAGTTCTGGACTGGGAGAAATCCCTCTTGTTTCAATTGAATTTCTTGAACCACAGAGTTATTTGCTAGAGTTGGTGGGTGTGTGGCCTCTGGGCAATCCGATTCCTGCAAGTAGTATCTTTCTCAGCTTCTTTTCAAGGACTAAGTTTGAGGGCAGGGCCCATTTTTTCCCATTGCATCCTCACTGCTTAGCACAGTGGCTAGTATACATTAAACACTTAATAAGTGCTTATTGACTGAATGACAGCCCAACTATCCTCGAGTTTTAGTTCTTGCTTTGCATGTTCTGATGGCCTACTGCTCTGTTCTGCCCATTTGATAGAGCATGTTCCTCTACATGTTCCTTGCTAACACACAGCTTCTCCCTCACCTTTCATGCTCATGCTTATATGTTGCTTACCTCCCTGGCGTTTCCTCTTGTCTATTCCTAGGACCTTCCCAGAAAGACTGACCTTCCCTTAGGGATTAAATCTCAGTTATAACAGAAGTAGGTTAAAAAAAGAATGATTTTAAAAAAAAAGATATGGCACTAGTATATTGGGAAGAAAATGGGGTCTTCTGTGGAAAAGAGGACACAAGTGAAGAAGAATGAATGTTAAGAAAGTAATGTGGATTCTATATATTCATATGTGACTGTGGAGAGAAGCAGCATGAAAAGTTCCCAGACATAGCTTGCATTCAAGGTTTCTCTTTGACTTGGATGCTATGACCTTGAGCTAGTTACTTCTTGTCTCTGGGCCCCAAGCAGCTCCGGCTTCCTAAGTCACAAAGTAGTGATAAAGATCTCAGTGGGAGATTCCTGATGAAATCCTAGGGTCATGCACCACCCCATCCCTTCATTGTAAGCAAATATATATTTATACAGAATTATTTCTCACAATAGTCATACTATACCTATTTTTACAGATGGGTAAACTGAAACTCTGAGAGGTTAAATAGTGGTACAGCATATAAAGAGTGCTAGATCTGAAGTAACAAAATTTGCATTTGACTCTCTCTCCTTGTCACTTATCATCTTTGGGGTTTGGACAAGCTACTTCCTTCTCTGGGACTCAGTTCCTATCTCTCATGTCCCTTCCAGCCCTAAATCTGGATCCCTGTGACTTTCCCAGGGCTACACAGCTGACAAGTATCCTGTAGCAAGGTCTGCACTGCCTCACCATGCTCTGCTGCCTCTCATGCATATGGAGGACCTTAAAAACTATCCTTGAGGAAGTCTCCTTACTTCCAGTGGACTTTCTACTATAATAATTATAACACATTTCTAGGGAGAAAAAAGGCTTTATAATGCCTCATTTGAACCTCAAAGCAGCCTTTAGATCTAGAAAGGACAAACCAGGGTATTTTTACTCTATTTCACAGAACAGGAAACAGAGAACCTGAAGAAGTTCAGAAACTTCGAGCTAGTTGAATGGAGCAGATGTTTTGTTCCCCAGCTTCTCCAATTCATGTCTAGCATTCTTTCCATTGTATTCGGCTATCTCACTAACCATCTTACTACTGTTCACTACTTTAGTCAAATAATTTCCTAACACCCATTGAAGTGATGGAATTAGCTAAGGCTAACTCTGGAGTATGGGACAGTTAAAATGGTGAGGGGATGGAGCTAGGTGAGGTGTTGCCTTGGAGCTTTGGATATTGGGTGACTTCAAGTGACTATGGGGTAGGGGAAAGAAGAGTACAGGAGGTGGAAATAATAGAATGTGAGGGAGACTTTCTTTCTTTCTTTCTTTCTTTCTTTCTTTCTTTCTTTCTTTCTTTCTTTCTTTCTTTCTTTCTTTCTTTCTTTCTTTCTTTTCTTTCTTTCTTTCTTTCTTTTAGATTTTTCAAGGAAATGGGGTTAAGTGGCTTGCCCAAGGCCACACGGCTAGGTAATTATTAATTGTCTGAGTGTCTGAGGTCGGATTTGAACCCAAGGTCTCCTGACTCCAAGCCCGGTGCTCTATCCACTGCGCCACCTAGCCGCCCCCAGGGGTTCTTTCAATGTCACCTCTGATTCACCTGTTCCATGACAAATGATGTAACTAGCCAACTGCGGATCTCCAAGTTTAAGAGGAAGGCATTAATTGGCATCAGTACTGTCCCAGAAAAGTTTTTTCCCTTAAAGTTTTCTCAAGGACCTTGTTGAGTTTCAGAATAAAAAAAACTCTGGGCAAATGGTCAAAATGCTTTCAATTAATTGTAAAAGCACTATCTCAGGTAGTTCTCTGACAAAAAATGACAACGAATGAAGAAAGATGAAAATGTGTGGCTAGCTCCTAGGATTTTTGCTTTTAAAGTATAATTGTAAGCATACCACCCTATATATAACTAAATAATCTATTTACAGTAAGTCATGTTTCAGAAAAGTCACTTTCTAATCTTTTCTTGGCCTCTAAAAAGAAAAACATTCTCGAGCTCCCTCTGCTGGATTGCCAATAGAAGTACCAGAGTATGAATATCTTTTCTGCTTTGGGAAGAGTTGTCCTTCAAAGAACTTCTCCCCTCCCCCGTCCCTTCCCCACTGCCCAAGTACTCTTTAGGGTAATGATTTGTTTCCTTTTTCAAACTTTTATGGTTTATCATCATGCAGAACCAATCTTGAGTATAGAAAAGCTTACTTCCAGATTATGGGGAGGCAGTCACTAAGATGACTACCTTCTTAGCTTAGGTGTCAACCCTGTGCCAGATGCTGTGATAAGTGTTGGAGATAAAAAACATAAATTGAAAGAAAGACAGTCCTTGCCTTCGAGGAACTTACATTCTAATAGGGGAAGACAATACATAAAAGATAGTTTTTGTGTGGGAGAGGCAGTGGGACACAGTGAAGGGAGGATGGGAGATGAAATCCAGAGGAAATGAGAGCCTTGGCTGGCCTGTACACCCTCAAATGGAGGATCTGAGAGGAGCCATTTAATCAGAGGGAGAGACTGCAGAAATAGAGGGGATCATTGGCATGTGGGTTGCAGTACTGGAGTGAGATTTCAAGGTGAAAATCTGGGGCATTGTTGAGGGAAATATGTAGAGTAAAATGAAATAAATGAATGAAACAATTTAATTTACATCCATATTCTGGGGAGGTCCGGATTCTAGTCTCATCATGGTCCTTGACATGTTCTGTGATCTTGGATAAGTGGCTTCTCTATTTTCCTTATCTGTAGGATAAGGTAATTGGATGAGATGATCACCAAGGGCGTTTCCAGTTCATTCACTTGGGCTCTATTAATCAACTCCTGGTTAATAACAACAGCATCAAGGAAATAATTTTTTGGGGGGGGCTTACTTAGGTGCTCTGGAGTCAGGTGGACCTGAGTTCAAATCTGACCTCAGACACTTAATAATTGCCTAGCTGTGTGGCCTTGGGCAAGCCACTTAACCCCATTGCTTTAAATAAATAATTTTTTGAAAAAAATAATCTTTTGAATAACTACTACATATATGGTGCTATGCTAGAGTACTGGCCGTGATACAAAAAGTTAAAAGAGATATGACCCCTGTTCACAAGGGGTTCCCAGTCTAACTGGGGGAATAGGATTATATATACATTAAGAAAAATAGCAGCACCAAATATTATATTCTGAATGCCAAATGAGCAAGATATAAAGTAGGGCTCTCTAGGAGATCAAAGGAGAGAACAAAACAACTGCAGGGAATGCAACCATGCCAGGTTGATGGAGGAGCTGGATCATGAAAGATAGGTCCAACTACCTAGATAATTAGAGAGCAGGATAGCAGATAGCTTAGAACTGATAGAACAGACTTGAACTGGACTGTTGAACAAAGGAGTAATTAATGGACCAATAGGAACTTGGTTTAAGGGTGTTTAGTGATGAGGAAGGCTGAAGAGATGGGCAGTCACATTGTGCAGATTTAGGAAACAGACTTCTATTTTGAAGACTTTGGGGAGGATAATTGGCTTGAATTTGAATATACAAGAAGAAGAAAATGTCCTCCCTTGTCCTGTTTTATAACCCAGGGAATTGCTTCCAATGCATCATGTAAATTCTCTGTGAAGAATTTATGGAAAGATAGGGACCAGAAAAATCATACGGGATGAAAAATCATGGATGGGTTGCAATCTGCATTGAGGGGAGTAAGTATGAGCACAGATCCAGGTGTAGAACTGGGGAAGAAACTTTAGAGCTCCCATTTTACATGTGAAGAAATTGAGACTCAATTTATTAAGATATTGAAAGAGTGATATGTCTATGTGTTTGTATATTCATATATATATATATATGTATGTATATACACACACAATTGGATACCTTCTATGTGCTAAAGCCTATGCTAAAATTCTCAGTATAAAATATAGGGCCTCATGACTCTCCTTTCTCCTAGAGCTTATAGTTCAGTTCAGGTAGGAGAAAGGAAATGTATATAGAAAGAGGGAACATGTTAGTATCTGTTAAATATCTTACCACTGTTTGCATTAGGATTTAAAGTTTGTCACATGCTTTTCTCACAACAAATCAAGAAAAATAGGTGGTACAAGGATTATTATCGCCTTTTAAAGAAGAGATAACTGAAAGTTTGTGTCTTGCCCAGGTCACATAGCTTGTAAGTATTAGAGGCAAGATTTGAACCTCAGGTTTCTGGCTTTAAATTCAATGTTTCTTCCACTACACTCCAGCAAAACAGAGAAGGAATGTCCTAGGACAGAAATGTCAAACATCTTGCCCTCATGGGCCAGAGTATAGCCAGAACCAGATTAAAATGTAATTGAGAAATATTTAAGAAAATAAATGAAATTAAAATGGAACATAGATGATGCTAATATGTAGTTTTCTTTTTTAAAATATTTTCTTTATTTGTTTTTCCAACTACATGCAATAGCAATTTTTACCAATCATTTTTTTCCAAGATTTTGAGTTTTACGGTTTTCTTACTTCCTTCCCTTCCTCCTCCCACTAACAGAAAGCAATCTGATATAGACTCTACATTTATAACTAGGCTAAGCATAAATCCATCTGGATCATGTTGAAAGAGAAGAATCGAATCCAAATGGAAGAAAGAAAACATTAGAGAGAAAACATGACATAATACATAAGACAATTTTTAAAATTGAAGATAATAAGCTTTGGTCTTCATTTAAAAGCCCCAGTTCCTTCTCTGGATATGGATGGCATTTTCTATCATAAGTCTATTAAAATTGTGTTTGATTATTGTGATACATAGTTTTCTAAATCAATAAGCAGTGCTGGGATCCTTATGTAGGATTTAGTGGCCCTTATTTCTGTTTGCATTTGACACCAGTGACCTAGGCTTTGTCAGTGGCATTCTGTTGATTTTCATGAGTTTTTTAAATTTCTGGATATTTATATGTCCCTTTCATGAGTCTTTTTCCTGTCTCTTTATTAAATTGGGAACTTCTTGTGGGAAGAGATTGTAGGGTTTTTTTTCCCTTTTTTATAGCCCTTCCCCTCCTCACACATTGTTCTACCTATAGGAGGAGCTCAGTTAATTTCTTAATCATTTTAATAATTCAATTTATCTGTATTTCTACATCTGTAAAATGGTGCCAGTATTATGTATACTACCTACTTTATGTTGTGAGGAAAGCACTTTGTGAATCGTAAAGTATTAGAGAAAATTAGGCAATTTTATTTATTCATTAAGCAATTATTATTCATCCTAATTTAAGATAAACCGGATGATAACAATCTCTACTAAAGTTACCCTTTCTTCTTTGAGTCCTCTCACCTTCTGTAAATGAAAAACTACTGGACACTCAGAGGTACTGATGTGGGCTCTTGTCAGGATGAGGAAGCACTGTCTTGCTTTCTAATTTCCCATCACTCTTGTTCTATGTACCACATACATTGTCACTGAATTATACTCTGCCTTGTATTGTTCTGTGATTGTTTTTGTGTGTGCACTAGTCTTGTCTTCCCATCAAGGCCATAATGGCCCTCAAGGACAGAGAGTATCTTTGGCTGCTTTTGAATTCTTCCTGGTACCTCGCAAAGGGCAAGGCCCTAAGGAAACACTCCATAAAGACTTGTAGAATCCAAAGGGGAATTTTAATTGGGAAAGACAGTGTTTTTGCCAGTGTCATTTGGATGCCACCATTTTAGCTGCATGTGTTTTGACAGCACTTCTAAAGAAGAAAAGGATTCTCTGCTTGGAGAGAACCATACTGCCTAGGGAATACCTGATCCCATTCATCTGAATTTCATCACTCTATACAAAGATGACCCGACCCCAACCACTGTCAGACGCACTGCATAGTTTGACTCCCAAACAGTATTTGTCCCATTTTCACGGGTGGGGAACTAGTGATTATGGCCATCAATTAATTATTCCAGACACTTTGGAGATGTATGTGCCTAATAAGATATGAGGGTTTGAATTGAGCCATAGAAAACACTAGTCCATAGAGACCATTGAAGGATTTGAACCCATAATGAGTGGGAGTAGCTTTCTAGATTGTTCCAGGAGAGCATCAAAAGGTATTCTGTATCTTTATGCATTTGCAAATATTTACAGATCTTTTAAGGCTCAAGTCCATCATGATCAGCCTGGGCTGCTGTAGATTGTCAATATCCACTGTGACCTCAGGAGAAGCCTGCGCTGGCCGAGTGCTGCTCTGGTATGTTCAGCTCTGTTGGATCTCCATAGAGTGGGACTGGAATGCCGGACCCAACAATAGCCAGAGCTCCCGAGAGCCAAGAATGAAGGCCAGTGGAGTTTGATAACCACATTAAAGCACCACCAACATCTGTTCAATCCAAAGCCAACACTATCTCTAGGAATTAACCTTCTGAACCACTTAATCATTAACCTCAGCCGGGAGAAAGTTAGACAACAAGAGCCTATTTGTCAGCCAGCCCTTGGAGAGATGTGGTGAGCCATATTTTACTGACCCAACAGCGTGAGAAGGCCTGCCCCAGCTTTGTACATTTCAAACACAGAATATATTTGTGTGGGAAACATGCAGACAATAGAGGTAAATAAACAGCGGATACTACCTTGCAAACTTTCCTAGTTCATTGGACTCCAAACCAAAGCGAGTTGGAATGGATCTATTTCAAAAAGAAGAAAACTTATGTGGATTTGTTTTCTTATTATGAGTGATTTCCCCTTTATTTGATGGAATAACAGGAATTGAAAAATACACATGAAAATATACAATCCATCGGAACTAAGATATGCATAAAGCACTTGTGATAATAGAATGAAGGGATCCTGTGGGAGAAGAAACAAGCAGTTTTCAGTTCAACATGATAGTGGTCCTTGCAAAGACAATAAGCTCATCATTCCTAAGAGAGCATGCAAGAATCTGCATCTTTTGGGACTGAGAGAGAAAATTTAGTAAAATCAAGCTATTAGCCTAGGAAAAAACCACAAAAAGCTCTTCACGGGCAGACTTGTTCTATAGGCATCTGTCATTATGGATTTTCTTTTGTAAATCCTGCAGGCTAATGCTTTCCCTTTAACTGGGTTGGTGGCATATACTTAGAAAAAAAGCAACCTCTCTCCAGTTTTGTTTTTTGTTTTGTTTTTTTCTGATGCCTTTCCTGGGAGCTGTCTTTTATTTTTTATCACTATTGAATTGGAGCTACTAATAATAGAATCTTAGACCTTTAGAACTGCAAGGGACCTTAGAGGGCATCTAGTCCGACTTTCAATTTACACATGAGGAAACTGTGCCCCAGAGAGGGGAATAAATGAGTCTAAGGCCACACAGCTAGTAAATTAAGGAGCTGGTATTTAAATCCACCTTCTGACTAATATTCTTTCCATCATACCACATAGAACTTTTAAGTTAAACTTGGATTTTCTTTAAACCCTAAAGGATTTTGATTTTTTCCTTGTAATAAATATCTACAGGTCAACAAAAGAAATTCTCACATTGGCCATATTTTAAAAATCCATTTCTTATTTTTCATTCTTATTCCTATCATCTCCCTGGACAGAGATGGTCAGTATTCTTCATTATTTCCCCTGAAATCACTGTCAGTCATTGCAATGGTCAAAGTTCTAAAGTTTTTCAAGTCGTCTTTACCAAATTGTTGTTACTGTTTAAATTGTTCTCCTGGCTGCTGGTTTCACTCTGTATCAGTCCACCTAAGTCTTCCTAGGTTCTTTTGAAGTCATTTTCATCCATTCTTATAATGCAGGAATGCATTTCATTCATATATCATATGAATATCTTATGTCATATCTGCAATTCCTTAATTGATGGGCATCCCCTTATTTTCTAGTTCTTTGTTACTACAAAAGACCTACTGTAATATTTTTATACACGTGGGTCTTTTTTTCGCTTCTTTGATCTCTTTGGGATATATGCCTAGAAGTGCTATCATTGGGTCAAAGAGTTTAAGGAACTATTTGAACAAAATTCCCAACATGTTTTCTATAATAGCAGACTGTCACAGCAGTTTGCCTGCTTTCCCAAAGCTGCTCCAACCATCATTTTCCTTATTTTGTCTTATTTACTAATCTAATGAGTGTGAAATGAAAACTCAGAGTTACTTCGATTTGTATTTTTCTAATTATGAGTGACTTGGAGCACTTTTTCTTATGCTTGTCAATAGCTTTATAAATGATTTTTTTTAGGTTTTTGCAAGGCAAATGGGGTTAAGTGACTGGCCCAAGGCCACACAGCTGGGTAATTATTAAGTGTTTGAGACCGGATTTGAACCCAGGTACTCCTGACTCCAGGGCCGGTGCTTTATCCCCTGCTCCACCTAGCCGCCCCTATAAATGATTTCAATGGCAAAATCGTCTGTTCTTTTCTTTTGACTTTTTATTACTTGACTGCCATCTTATAATTTGAATCAATAACTTGTAATTTTTCCTTGAAACTTCAAGTTGACTGATTAAAGGGTGAAATTGAATAATTTTAAAAAGCTAGTCAACTTCTATGCTAATAGACTTAAAATGAAATGAGAAGTGTAAGGAAATAGGTAAAATATACCCTTTTGTAACTTTTATCCTTTTTTGGCTACTGTATCAACATAGACAACATGGGATAATTAGCTCATTTAATGAATGAATATAAACTTGGAGCTGAATAAACTGGCTCTGATTTTTTTCCAAGAAAATATGTAATTTTTTTCTTTTTCTTTTCTGTGACCACAGTTATGCAGTTAATGCAAAACTTCTCTAGTAGTATTCCTCCATAGTATAAAATGGATCTACTGCAATGCCAAAGGCCTACTATGAACCAGTATTTTCTTGACTTCAAGAAAAAAAAAGTCAATGATTCTAAATGACAGTTACTTGCTTGTGAGATCAATTGAAGTCTGAAATGGTAGTGCTAGATCCAGATTTGTTCTGCTTGATTCCAAAGGGCAGAGCTGGGAGCAACTCCACCTGGTGAAAGTGGCAAAGAAACAACTACAGGCTTGCTGTACGAAAGATTTAATAACATTTACACTTAAGTAGTGGGAGAGGTTGACTTTGAAGTAAGAATAGTAGGTGCCCCTTCACTGAAGTTTTTAAGTAAAAGTTGGATAATAGTAGTAATAATAACCAGCATTTATATTGTTCTTTAAGGTTTGCAGAGTGTTTTACAAATATTAAGTCATTTTATACTCATATTGTATTCATTTTATACCTCATACCAAGAAGTAGATAGTGTTATCATTCCCATTTCACAGATGAGAAAACAGGCAAAAAAAGATTGTGACTTGCCTAAGATCAACACAGCTAGTGTCTGATGCTGAGTTCAAATCACTCTGGGCTCCAGGACCAGTACTTTATTCACTGTGCCACCTAACTGCCTTTAATGAATGAACCAGTCATTGTTATCAGGTATTTTGCAGAGTAGATTTTTGCTGAGTTACAGGTTGGACTGAATAGCTGTCCCTTCCAACTCATAGATGCTATGGAATTTTAGTTCACGACCAGAACATGCTGGAGAAGTCCTTGAACTGGCAGGGTTTTTTTAGTTAAAAAATTGTTAAATGTGAAAGAATGCAATGGTTTCTTGCTCACTTCCATTTATTTTTATCATATAAGAAGTGCCACTTGGGGGGAGGGGTTCCTACTGTATAAGAAATATCCACTTTTCATAAAGATCTTTGACCAATTTGAGATTCTTTGAGGCCACTTATACTTTTCTAATGAAGAAAAAATTGCTTGCCTCTGGATTAGGCTGTCTGTAATGTTGTGTACCTTAATCAAAATCCTTAGATTCTTCGACATTTGGGTACCTCTTAAAGGCACCACTGCACTGCTGATTGGTATGTCTCTGATTCTTTCCTTTGACCTTGTATCCAGCTCAGGGCTATTTCTGGATTGTGAATCTGAACTTAGGTGGGCCTAGAAGAAAGCCTTTGATACAGAGCTACCTTAATATAGCTGAATTCCTTTTCTAGGGGCTCCTTGGGTACATCTAGGATAATTTTAGGTATTTTGCAGAATTTTGATATCCTTGTGCTAAAGGACTACAATTTTATTGGTATTTCTATTGGTGGACTTTAAGTCATAGCATCTCTCAGCAAGTATTAATTGCACCATTGCACAGATACAAAGAACAGCACAAACAGTCCCTGCTCTCACTGAGCTTATAGTATAATAGGGTAGACAACATGCAAGTGGTTAGGTTAGATACAAATAAGATACAAAAAAGGAGAAATTGGAAATCATCTCAGGGAGAAGGTACAGATATTAAAAGGGGGATTAGTCTCTCTTCTATCTAATGGTAGAATAAAAATAGAATCTGATTATTAATAGCTTTAATAAGTCTAATAGGATAAATAGAAATGAGTCAAAGAAAATGGTTGCTTTACCAAAACTTTTTAAAAATCTTGCCACTTCAATGTCTGTTTTGCATGTGCTTATGAAATAACAATATGTTTCAGAGAGTCTTAGAGTTGGAAGTGACCTCAGCATCTATCCAGTCCTACCTGTACCTTTGTAAGAATACATATTTGTTGTGTTTTTCTATGAAATTCTGGGTTTCTCATACAGAACTGCCCAGATGACTATCAAACATTTTTCCTGAGGTGTGGAGAAGGAAGGCCACTTTGTCATTATTCACTTTTCTCTAATTGCATTATAAGGCTAAGAACAGTCTGCTTTTTGGAGACTGTGAATGCTATTGGGATTGGGATTGTAATAAGAAATAAAAGTGGGGGGAAGTAGGATTTGTTTTTGTTACAGGATAGGGTGAAATTCTAGACATGTGGTTCCAGTGGTGAGGGGAATCTGTTAAATTTCCTTCAGTGATATGGAGTCACAACCTACCTATAATTTATATTCTTAGAGAGTTTCCCGAGGTCCTGAAAGTTTAAATGACTTGCTTGTTGTCATTGTCAGATTGTATTAGAGATAAAATTTGGACCTGTTTCCGGCAGTCTTCTATCTGTTATGTCATGCTGCCTCTTTAGTCCATGTATAATTTGAATGACTGTATTTCTCAGTTTGGTTTCATAGATGTAGGGCATGATTTGGTGCTAGGGAGACCTGGGTTTCAAATCTTTCCTCTAACACTTAATGGTTACATGACTGGACAAATCATTTAACCTCTCAAAGTTTCGGTTTCTGTATCTATAAAACAAAGAGCGAGAACTCTTTGCTCGGTAAGGTTCCTTCTAGCTCGTCTTGTGATTTTATTTTACTTCCCCAGATTCTTAAGTGAGACAATTCTTTACTACATAAAGTTGCAGATCAGTTAGAATTTACATTGTTGTAGAGTTTGTTCCCTGGGAATTGATGATTCCAAGGAAATCTTGTCTGTCCACTAAAACAAACAAATAAAAACCTATTTTGCTTAATACAACCTGGGTAGTGATTTGAGCTTGACAACCAAAAGAACCAATGAATCCAGTTCAGAAGTTGTCCAAACTGAAGCATTATGGTCTTTAAAAAGCAAACAAACACAACAAGTTTTTAGTTGTTCATGTTTCACCTGCTTGGATTGGTATCATGTATCCACAACCATTCCTTAAGCTTATCCTTTTACTGATTTTGTTCTGCATTGGCTGCTAGGTCAATTAAGCTGCTGTGGAAAGGGGCCCACTGAGGCCCAGGTGAGGGGCTGACAACCTCTTGGTTCCTGGAGGCCTCAACTTGGCCACCATCACTGCTGCTGTTGTTGTCGGGAGGCTGGAGCCACATGTTTTACTAGGTTCTCTTGTGTATTAATGCCCCCCAGATTCTCCAGTGATGGAGGGGCAATTAGTCTTTGTCTGAGCACAAAGAGGAGCTTGACCCTTGCCCGAGGTTGATTGCCATGTGAAACTCTTGTAGCTACTTACCTAAGGCCTTCTCTGAGGAAACAGCATCTTGCCTCCTGCACCTGCCTTCATCCTTTCTCCTTTGGAGCTGTTTTGTCTAATATGCTATCCAACTTTGAGCAAATTTGGCAAAGGGGAGCTATCGGTCACTCAAGTCAAGACATCCCTTTATTTTATTTGAATCCCTTAATCTGGCTTTTAGAGCAAAGAGCAGAGCTGGGCCTCTAAGAAGCCGCTTTCCTTCTGAATTGAGAATTTATATCTCTGAATCTATCTACCCACACATATGTTTCAGTTATTTTTGGCTTTTGTTTTCCTGATCTGGGCATGTGAAGAATTCAGTGCCAAAACTCCCCTCATCAATGAATTTACAGTCTTAGTTTCTTGGCAGCACTGGAACTGAAAAGTGAAGTGACTTCCTCTTGCAAATAAGATCTATAAATGTAAAATATAAATCTATAACACTAGAGTAAAATACCAGAATACTATCTGGAGACAAAAACTCCCCAACCAACATGAGATGTGACTAAAAATGAATGTAGCTGATTTTATAACAGATTGGAGCTTTGGCAGCTTAAATGAGTGGTGTTTCCTTCAAAATTATTTTCCTAAAAGGGGATGCACTGATTCCAGGGAAGCTGCCGTTGTTCAGACTGAGTTTTGGAACACATATTTGGGAAATGCCTTCAGAGGAAGCATACGTACCATCTGGGGTATATGGGGGTACTGGAATAGTGCTAGCACCTCTGATGTGAGGGCTTGCTGAGACTTTTTCAAGGCTTCTCATTCACCTTTGGGATGGTTTGGGGGTGTCTACTCATCTCTCCTATGACTCCAAGAACATGCTGTATGTGGACATATCCCAGAGACGGATTAAACCCTATTGAGATTAATTGATAGGCTTCAAACCCCTTGGTGAGGGAAGGCTAGGTGGCACAGTGGATAGAGCACTGGCCCTGGAGTCAGGAGTACCTGAGTTCAAATGACCAAAAAGTCTTACCGCTGCTCAGTAGGCAATGAGTAGTAAAGTATCAGTAAGCTCGTGGAAAAGATCATATTTCGTTCTGGTTGCTATAGGAGATGATTCTAATCAAGTTTTGTATTTTGGATGAATCATTTGATTTAGTTAGTTGAGATGACTGACAAACTCAAACTTTAACTTCCTCTCTGTCCACAATTTATGCTTAATTAGCTTGCTAATTTCTTTCACAGATAGAATTGTTATGTTTCTCCTTTTGTCATTCCTCCATTATATTGAAGAAAAGAAAGTCAAGACCCAAAGGACCAAAGAAATTGTAAACTTCTTGTAATATACAAATTATTTGAAAATATTAAACCAAATAATCAACAAGCCTTTATTGTATACTTACTATTAGATGTTGTGCTGGGTTTTGTTTATATGGCTACAAAAATAGGGATTTGTGAATATCTTAAACATATTTCTAATAAAGCCATTGGAAAGTTTGATTTGAAAGAATGCTAAGGCTTGGAACTGGGGAATTTCCAGTGTAGAAATTCCTTCTGCCCATACAAACCCTTCAACTTCTCTAAAATTCATAATCTTTGAGATTTGCCTAACGTGTTTTGAGATTATAAGATTATAAATCAGGTGTTCCTGACTCCAAGAGCAGTCCTCAATACTATGCTGCTTCAACTTGTGTTTAGTGCATGGAGAAAAAGAATACAAATACGAGATTCTTCATGAGTGAAGGACCTAGGAAAAGCTCCATGAAGAAAGTGGTGCTCTTGAAGAAAGAGTTAAGGCTTCAAAACTGGAGCAGCTAGGTGGCACAGTGGAGAGAGCACTGGCCCTGGAGTCAGGAGGACCTGAGTTCAAATCCGACCTCAGAAACGTAATGCTGTGTGACCTTGGCCAAGTCACTTAACCCCATTGCCTTGCTAAAAAAGACTTCAAAACCAAACCAGACTAAAACCAAAATTCTCTAGCCTTGACTGAGAGCATGTAAATTTAGAGGTTTCTAAATAGTTACAACCATATTACCACCTTCCTGAACTTTAGTCAAACAGTCTGTCTACTGGCTTCCAGCCTTAGACTGCACCTACCTTCTGCCTTCCAGAAGAGACCTAAAGATTGAATAGTCCAACTGTTTCAATTTACAGTTGAGGAAACTGAGTCTCAGAGAGGTTAAGTGACTTATCCAAAGATGCACAAGTACTAAGAGGCAGGTATGAAATTTGAACCCAGATCTTGAAATTCAGCACTCTTTCCATTGTATCATACTAATCAAACCCCTTCATTTTTTTTTTTTTTTTGCCACGCCAGAAACTAAAGTCCAGAAAGGGGAAAGGACTCATCTTGAATCCCACTAGTAAACGGGGGATCAGGAATTTGAACTTGAGTCTCCTATTTCCAAATCCAGTGTTCTTTTCGTCACCTAGCTGTCTATTCAGATCTTCATTCAGGAAGGTCTCCTGGGAGATGGGCCTACTTCTTTCTTCTTTTGAATTCATTTTCTGGACACTTGACCTCATCCCCTCATGCATTCTCTAGCAGATTCCCCTCCTCAGTTATCTCATCTTTCTTAATCTTCCTTCTCTCACTGTCTGTTGGTTCTATCTCTGCTGCCTACAGATGGGCCCAATTATCCCCCCCCATCCTTAAAAAATATTTTTGGATCCCTTAACCATCCATCAGGTTCCTGTCCTACATCACTCCTTCCTTTCATAGGCAAACTTTTTTGAAAAGGCTTTGTACATTCATTCCTTCATTTCCTTTATTCTCTTCTTACTTCTCAGTCATTTGCAGTCTCTCTCCTGAACTTATCTTTTAACTAAAACTGTTTATCTGTTTATACCTGTTTATCTCTTCCCCTTTCTCTCCCCTGGGTTTATGCTCTCTCCTCTCTGGGTTTTCATGACACTGATTCTTCTTGGTTTTCCCTCAACCTACCTAACTGATTCTTTGCTATTTATCAGTCATGTCCATTAAAATATCAGCTCCTTGGGAATGAGTACAGAATTTTTGCCTTTCTTTGTAATAATTTACATAGCACTTTAATATTTGCAAAGCCTGTTACCAGTTTGATGTAGGTGTGAGATATTACTCCCATTTTACAAATAAGGAACATGAGGCTGAGAGAAGTGCAATGATTTGTCTAGAGTTACCCAGGTATTTAAGAATTTGAACTTGGGTCCTCCTGACTCCAAGCCAAGTGTTTTACAATCCTGTTGCTTAGCAGAGTATCTGGTACATAGGAGGGGCTTAATAAATGCTTACTGATTGAATGATTGTTCTGTCCTTCCTAACTGCATGTGTAGCCTGAAGCTCTTCCCTTCTATTTTCTCTCTCCATTTTCTGTAACCTTCTCAGTTGACATGGGTTTATTATGTCACATAATGCTCAACTCTCTATACCTAGCCCCAATCTCTCTCCTGGCTCTAGCTCCATAAACCTGTCAGGTATTTGAAACTGGACATTCTCTAGGTTTCTAGAATTCAGCATGTCCAAAACAAAACTCATTATCTCATCCATGCCTTAAACCCAACGCTCTGCTGAACTTTTAGATTTTTAATGGTGGTACTCTCACACTGCATAGCCAGTCAATTGCCAAATCTTGCCATTTCCATCTTGACAACTTTTTCATGTCTCTCCCCATCTCTCTTCTGACACGGCTACTGCCCTAACTCAGGCCCTCATTAATCTCTCCCTGGACTATTAAACTAGCCAGCTAATATATCTTCCCGCCTCTAGTCTCTAGCAGCTCAAATGCAACTCGCATACAGCTCACTTTTTAAGTAAGTTTTTATATGCATTTGTAAATCCTCTTTCCAACTGCTTCCCAAATGAACAATAACTAAAACTACAGAGTTGAAGAAAATAAAACCCCTGTAAACATGAATATTTTAGCAAAACAAATCCCGATCTTGCTTCTGACCAAAAATAAATGTATCTCACTGCATTTTAAGGCTATCACCTTTCTGTGAGGATATGGCATGATTCATCTTTAGGCTTTTTGACTTACGATTTAGCATTGTATTAAGCGGAGTTCTAACGTCTTTCAGAGTTGTTTTCCTCTAAAATGTTATTGTCATTGTATAAATCGTTCTTCTTGTCCTGTTCACATCATTCTGCATTGGTTTTCACTTTCTTCTGAAATTGCCATTTCGTTATTTCTTATGGCATAATAGTATTCTCTTAGCTGCAAGTACCCCATTTTGTTTAGTTATTCCTCAGTGCTTGAGCACCTTAGTTTCCAGTTTGGAGCTACCATGGAAAGAACTGCTATAAATATTTTTGTTCATATTAGTGCTTTTATCTTTTTTTCCTTTTTTTTAATGCAAGACAATGGGGTTAAGTGACTTAGCCAAGGTCACACAGCTAAGTAATTATTAAGTGTCTGAGGTCAGATTTGACTCCAAGGTTGGTGCACTATTCATCTAGCTGTCCCTCAGTCCTTTGATCTTTAAAAATATCTTTTTGGGGGGGCAGCTAGGTGGAGCAGTGGATAGAGCACTGGCCCACCGGCCCTGGAGTCAGGAGGACCTGAGTTCAAATCCAGCCTCAAACACTTAATGATTACCTAGCTGTGTGACCTTGGGCAAGCCCCTTAATCCCATTTGCCTTGCAAAAAAAAAACCTAAAACCAATCTTTTTGGAGTATTAGCCTAATAGTGGTATTGTTGGATCAAAAGATATGTAAAGTTTAACAACTTTGAAAGTAAAGTTTTTAATTGTTTTCCAGACCAATCAATTCCCAACTTGGCCAAGAGTGCCTGTTTTTCAACAGCTCCTCCAACATTTGTGCCATGCAAATTGAGAATAGTTCTTATGAATGGCATGAACCAACATTAGCGTAGGTCAAGATACTTTAGCCAAGTCCAATATAGGAGGACAGATGGACAAGGATTCAGTTAGGGATAGGGTCAAATGTGACCTCCCTCACCCCTACCATCCCATGGGACAGCATGCATCTTGCTGAGCTGGATGCGCAGTGATATGCGTGCCCTGGTTGAAGGTCCAAAGCCATTAAGGGGCTTCAGGTTTATCTAGTATTTTCAGGCAAAAAAATCTGCCATGGCAGCCGTGTAGCTAGCAGAAGGACGCGGCTAAGGAACATTGACTGGCCCCAAAGGGAGTTCTCTGAAAGTTAACTAAGAAGGTATATTCTAATTATGCAACAGAGTTTGGAGCACAGAAATCCTCCAGATGAAGAAGATGAAATTAGAATTGCCATATCATTAAGCTTTTAAGAGTTTCAGCTGTTGCTTCTAACTGGAACTTGGGTGAGGTCAAGCCTTAATTGCACAAGTATTATGTAATAGGAACCAAATCTGAAAGAGTGGAGTCATAGATTCTGGCTATTTAATTTGTCTTTTTCCTCTTGTCATCTTTGCCAGTCTGATCAGTGTGGGGTGGAATCTCAAAATCAGCATATTAATGTGATTTTCCTAAAGCCTGGTTCTGACCAGTGTCAATGTCCTACTCAATACATTCCTAAAGCTCCTTATTGTCTCTCAAATCAAGTATGGGCACCTCTGTTTTGCTTTTAAAGACTTTCAGAACTTGATGTATTTTCCCATCTTTATTATATATAAAACTCCCCTTTCCATCCTCTATGAAAAATGCCTCAGTGCATTGGATGAACATTCTAGGCCAGATTTGTGGAAGAATATGAATGAGGATCATGAAAGAGGGACAGACATCAATGGGACTGTGATCTGCTTTGTTCAAGGGAATATATCCATATCCCTGGGGTTGCAAATCAGCTGGAATATTTTTGAGGAACTCTGCACATGACTCTGTGCTAGGTTCAGATGTCTCTGGCCTGACTCACACCATAGTCCCAGACAGACATGATGAATATAACAGTTCCTAAGCACTACTCTTTCCAGAATAACATGGACACATTCCCTGGGTGGCCAAACAAACAGCACACTAGACCATTTATCCACAACCTCTTACAGGAGGAAAAGCATTTTGGGGTGATTTTCTTAGAATGTAATTAGTCCAGTGAGTTGATTAGATTAGATTAGCCAAATGTTACCTGGGAAGACAGAAAGAGCCTGACTGAGAGGTTGAGCTATGGAACAAGAAGAAGTAACTTAAGGGGTGGATGGAGGCACCAATATAGGCCATAGAAAATGGAGATGGGGCCCAAGTGGAACCAACCAATGGAGATTATGCTTTGGGCAATGGCAGAGGGACATTAACACAGCTGGAGGTCTGAACTTTCATGAATTCTTATTGAGTTTTAGGTATTAAATGAAAGGAGCCAACACAGAAGGGCAAAGCTAATTGTTTATTTTGGGTAAAAGAACCTCAGACAGGCACTTAAAGAAGGGAGCCATTGGTGTCTAACCTTGCCTCAGAGAGACACAAAGAGGATCAGTGAAAATAGGACTTTCAGGAAAACCTGACCAATTCCTTATGTGGTATGGGAATCCATTTCCTTCCATCTTCAAGCTGATTTCACTCAAATCTGGAAGCTAGCTTCTCTGCAAGCAACCTTTTGCTAGCAGATCTCCATTAGACATCCTGAAAACAGGTCTTACTCAGCCCTAGGCTGAAATTCACTACACATTCACATTAGAGAGCATCCATGTCCATAATATTTCCCCCTCAAGCTCTTCTCTCTTCTCCATTTCCCTATTCTGCTGAGAGAACCACCGTCTTTCCAGTTACGCAAGCTTGAAATCTAGGTGCCATCCTCAGCTCCTCACTATCTCTCATCCATTATACCCCATCTGTTGCCAAGGACTATAGAATTGACCTTCATACCATCTCTGGTATATGTCCTTTCTCTCCTCTGACTCTTGCCACCACCCTGTTGCAGGACCTCATCAACTCATACCTAGACTGTTTATTGGCCTCCTTACTCTGCTCCAATCTATCTTCCATTTAGCAGTCAAAGTGGTTTTCCTAAAGCACAGGTCTAACTGTGTTCCCCTGTCCCCAACTCAGTGAATCCTATCACTTCCATGATCAGATAAAAAATCCTGTGGCATTCAAAGTCCTTCATAATCTGCCCTTCCCTTCCCAGTGTTATTTCTTTTAGGTTTTTCTTTTTTTTTGCAAGGCAAATGGTGTTAAGTGGCTTGCCCAAGGCCACACAGCTAGGTAATTATTAAGTGTCTGAGACCGGGATTTGAACCCAGCTACTCCTGACTCCAGGGCCGATGCTTTATCCACTGCCCCACCTAGCCAGCCCCTTCCCAGTGTTCTTAAATCTTCCCCCTCAACCCAAAGTACTGTGCCATCCAGTGACCCTGGCCTCCTTCTTTTTCAAATAAGGCACTTCTACTCCTGCCTCTCCTGGCTCATTGTTAGTAACTCCAAAGTAAGTATTAGAAAAGTCAACCAATATCACATGGGAATGAAATTACACTTTTCTTTCCAACTAAAGAAGTAAATGTAAGAAACCTTGAGGGCGTTCTTCTCAAAAATAATAAAATGCAGGAGCAAACTCACAGAAAAATCTGTAATTATCAAGAATATAACCCAAGCGGCAGCTAGGTGGCGCAGTGGATAAAGCACCGGCCCTGGAGTCAGGAGGACCTGGGTTCAAATCCGACCTCAGACCCGTAATAATTACCTAGCTGTGTGGCCTTGGGCAAGCCACTTAACCCCATTGCCTTGGGGGGAAAAAACCTTTCAAAAAAGGAATATAACCCAAAGGACCTTTATGCTCTCAATGACAAAACACTGCTGCCTAGCTCTTTTTTTTACTTTTGCCAGGAAAAAGGGAACAGCTTTTAGAACCCAGGTACCTGCCAGTTGTCACTAAAAAAATGATTTTAAAAATACTAAAAAGGCAGCTAAATGCCTGTCTCTGATTTAATTCAAAAGCAGCTTAGACCAATTTGCTAGATTTGTCAAAGTCACTGGCAGCTGAGGGAAGCAGTCCCAAGGGACTTGGTTACCAAGCTGACCTGAAGCTTCTAGAAAGGATTAACTGTCAGTACTTCAGGTTTCTGTGTAATGAGACTTTTAAGACTCTTAGGTAGCTTGGAGACGAAACTTGGAGTTAGGAAGAGCTGAGTAGCTATGTGACCCTTAGCAGATCACAGCCTCAGTTCGTCATCAATAAAATGGAAATAAAAATAGTACCTACATACAGACTCACAAACTTGTCTTGATGAGCAAATGTGATTAAGAGATAATGTGTAAAGTACTTTGCAAATCTTATTAAACCACTATATAAATGCTTGCAATTATCATTTTTTCTCTCCCTCTCACCTGACTCCCTTGAGTTAGTCTACCTTGGTTATGACCAAGCTTGGTAAGAATTTCACTTTCTTCATGATTCTGGCTACTGGTTTGTGCATCTTATGCTTCTTATGCATCTTTTGCTTCACTATTCTACCTCAGTACACTGGCAGTTTCTGCTCCTTCTTAGACCTTTTGGATTTATGTTTCTGGTTCACTACCCAACTACTTACTTGTTCTATTGATCTGCCCGTTGTAGCATCTGCTGACTGTTAACCCCTTACCTCCCATTGCTCATTGGGAGCATTTATTTCTTTAAGATTGACTCTGAAATCTCTTTGATTGATATCAATATACATTTATTTTGAAAGTATTTTAAATGAATACAATATTGAAAATTTCAAGCTGTTTGTGTGTGTGTGTGTGTGTGTGTGTGTGTGTGTGTGTGTGGTGTATTTGCAAAGTCTGTCATCTCAGGCAAAGCTCATATCCTGTAGTTTAGACCTTGTGATCAGGATATAATTATCACCTACTAACAGTGCTAATATTGTGGATTCTCCTTTTTTGTGTGGGTGAATAAATATTTTTAAACATAATGCTGTAAATATAAAAATAAAAACATGAAATGACAGTACATATCACAATAACATATTGTCAGAAGGATTCTTATGGTTTCCCCGCTTTTTTCCGAATTGATTTGCCAGATCTTACATGACACAGAAACCTTCTGTCTATCAAGAGGTAAAATCATGTTCATTATGAGTCATTTAAAAATGGCAGCATTTCAGAATTACTCTAGTCCTGTGTACTTTGTTTTATGTTGGAGTAGCAGTTATTTCAATTAAACATTAATTGAGCGATGAGGGATCTTGTCTTTGAGCATTTCATTATTATGTGGAACCTCCCTCACCCCCAACCCTTTTCTAAGGCAGCTTTCATCTTCTTATATTTAGGATCCATGAGATAATAGACTTAGAGCTGAAAGGACCTCAGCCATCACATAGTACAATCCCCTCATTTTTTCAGAGGAGGAAACTGAGGCATCCCAGAAAGGTTAAGTGAGTTGGCTTAGGTCACACTGGTAGTAAGTGGTGGAACTGAACACAGGTCTTCTGATTTTAAATCCACCACTCTTTCCCTGCACTGAACTGGGTCTTGTTGCCCAAGACTTTGCAAGTAATTTGATAATCATTTTTTTGCAGATAGTCCAGACCTATACTGTGAATGATCCATACATCCATTAGCTGGATTCACCACTGGCCATTATGCCTTTAACAAAAGCAGATGTAATTTAACCATTCTGAAATAATTGCACTTCACACTTTACCTTTAGGGATACCACATTTTTGCCTTAGCCATTAGTGTGTGTGAGACAAATAATGCATTCTATTCTACTTACTGTGCCTGTAACAGATTTGAGCTGGGAAATAATCTTCCTTACTGAGAATAGCAATTATTTTTAGTCATTGTAAAACCATTTTTATGTTCCATCTTAAATTTAGAGTATATAAGAGCTAGAAAGGACATTAGTAATCATCCAGCTTCCCCTCCTCTCTCATTTTGTAAATGGGGGAAACTGAGGCCAAGAATGGGGAAGGGACTTGTGTAAAATAAATATGGTAAACCCCCTATATTTGAGTTTTGTATAAGCTTTGTTATATTGTGTGAAAAAGAAAAGACAGAATGATATAATAGACAGATCAGGGCATCTGGAGTCGGAAGACCCCAATCCTGACACTATCTTTGTGGGTAACACTGCTTACTTTCTCTGAATTTCAATTCCTTTACCTTATAAAATCATTCAATTAATCAATAGTTAAGCATCTTATTGTCCAAGCACCAGGCTAGGCACTAAGGATGAAAAGGGGAAAATGAAACAAATCCTTTCCTCAAGGAGCTTGCCTTCTTTCAGAGTAGAAAACAGACACATACAGAATAAATAGAGTTAGTAAGAGTGATCATTAGCATTTAGAGGGATTAGGAAAATCTTGCTGATATTTAAACTGGGTCTTGAAGACACTGGAAGAGATGATGTACTTCCAGGCTGCATTCATTTTGAATTTCTTTACCTTTTTAAAAAATTATTATTTTTGAAATCTCATGAAGTCATTAGTTTCTTTTTGGTCAATGCTTACCTTTAAGGAGTTATTTTTTTTTTCAGTAAAGTTTTTTGCCTCTTTTACCAAGCATTTAATTCTATCTTCATTACTTTCTTATTTAGCTCTCATTTCTTTTCCCATTTTCTCCTCTATTACTCTTATTTGGTTTTTAATATCATTTTTCCTTCTTTCTTTGTCTTTTCTAAGAATTCTTGTTTGGCTTGTGTCCAATCTGCATTTTTTCTTTGAGGCTTGTAGATATTTTCAAATCATTTCCAAATTATTTTTTTTTCTCTCTTGCAACATTTCTTTGAGGAATTCTAATTGATTTGTGGACAAATTGTTTTTGTTGTTCAAACTTTACTTTTTGGTATTTCTGAATTATTCTCCTAGATTTGTGTCTTGCTTATCACTGGTCTCACAATTGCTCTTTTTCTGTTTGGTCATTATTCCAGTGTTCTGCTCTGGCCAACTTTTTGTGTTCTATTCTGTACATTTAAAAAATGTTTGGCACCCCCACTTTTTGTCATCACTATTGCCCATGTCTTAAAATCCTTCTCTCTTCTAATTAACAGAAAGAAAATAAACCCTTGTACCGAATAATCATAATTTAATATGAATCCACACAATGGTCGTGTTCAAAAATATCTGTCCCTTCTTTTTCTTCATTATGTATCTATTGCTTCTCTATAAGATGGTGGGTAAACTACTTTTTATGTCCTCTCGAAATATAGTTGACTCCTACATGGATCATAGTTCTCAAGCTTCTTAAACCTGTTTTTTACTTATAATGTTGCTGTCCTTGTATAAATTCTCACATTTGTTTCTGTGAGTCATACTACTCTGAATTTTCTGCCATCATTTTGTCATTTCTTTTGTCACCACCTTCAGAGGAAAGAGGAGAAGGGGGCACCATATCAGCATGCTCTATGTATCTTTTCCCATGAATTTCCTAACTTGAGTCTAACTAGATTCTGTTGGAATTTGGAGAGAGAGAGAAGTGGGTATCAGACTATGGATCTCACTATGTCTCCTCCTGGTCTTGACAAGTAGCTTGCCTAGTGTCTACCCTCCTGTGGGAAGAGGAGAAATCTGACATCTGTCCTGCCACTGGACTTTGATGACTTTGGAAGAGGAGAGTGAGCCTGATGACGGTGCGCCGGCAACATTGCCTCACTTAAATCCAATTTACAGGCAAGTCAAGATATCACCCCAGGATGTCATTGGTCCTCTTTGAAGGGAAGGTTGAATGACAATTTGATTCCCAAAACAACCATGGGAAGTAGATGCTAGTAATATTCCCATTTTTACAGAGGAGAAAACTGAGGCAAACACATTTTTTGTGTGCTTTTTGAAGTGACTTGCCCAAGATCACACAGTTATTAAGTGTATGAGGAAGGTCTCATTTGAACTGGACTGTTCTTGACTCCAGACCGAACTCTCTAACCACTTTATCAGTTACGGCTCTGATATACTAGCTAATATTTATATGGTGCTTTAAGATTTACAAAGCACTCTGGAAATATTATCTCTTTTGATTCTCACAACACCTCTGGGAGATAGGTGCTCTTATTATCTTCATTTCTGCCTCCTGGCTTTCCTGACTACCTTCAAGTCCGAGGTGAAGTCCTACCTTCTACAGGAATTTTTGCTTATTTCCTCTTTATGTTGTTATCTTCCCTCTATTGATTATTTGCTATTTGTCCTTTAAAAAGCATTTGTTTGCATAGTTGTTTGCATGTTGTTTCCCCCATTAGACTATGAATTTTTGAAAGATAGGGACTGTTTTTTGCCTTTATATCTTTGCTCTGACAAGTTGGTGATCTGACTGTGTACAGAAACCTAAGTGACCAATCTTTCTTGACCCATAATATTGTAGACCAATTTCTCCTCTTTTTTGGTGGGGGGAAATGTCTCCTAGATTCCCACTTTTTTGTCTGGCTATTCCTTTTCTTTTTGTTTTGCTGGGCCATCATTCACAATATGTTTCTTAGCTATGGGCATTTCTCAAGGATCTGTTCTGGACCCTCTGCATTTCTCCCTCTGTTCTGGCTCTCTTGAAAGTTAACTTCTCCAGCTTAAATGTTTGGCAAAAGTTTCGGTGGAGATGATTTCAGATTTATATATCCAGCTCAGTCTTTCCCCTGACTTTCAATCATGGTTCACTAGTTTTTCTTTACACTGAAATCTGACCATGTAACTCCCCTTCTCAACAATCTCTAAGTGGCTTCTTATTGCCCCAATGATAAAAAATAAAATGCCTCTGTTTAGCTTTTAAAGCCCTTTGCAACTTTGCTCCCATCTATTTTCCAACTTCTTTGGATATTACTCATCCTCCTTCATTTGCATTCTAGTCAAATTTGCATGTTCTTTTTATTCCTCAGTCATGAAACTAAGTCTCCAGTCTCTGTGACTTTTCATTGGCCATTTTCCATGCCTGGAGTGTATTGCCTTCTTACCTCTTTGTCTCAGAGAGTCCCTGGCTTCCATTAAGATGCAGCTTAGACATTGTCTTCTACATAAAGCCTTTCTGGATCTGCCAACCAACTGCTAGTGCCCTTCCTCCCAAACTACCTTGTATCCAACTATCTTTTATTTGTATTTGCTAACTTTGTGTTTACACTGTGAATATTTCTATATTTATCTTCTTTGAACTTATATTCCTAGTACCTAGCCCAGAATAGCTGCTTAGTAAATATTCCTTGGTTGACTGAGGCATGTCCCCATATCAATAACAATAACATAAATAATGTCACATAGCTATATCTTTTTAATTTAAAAAAGTTCAATGGCATGAAACAGAAAATCTTTTTCATGAGCAAAAGCAATGTAGTTAGAATAAGAAAAGACAGTGTCAACTGGGGAAAGGCTTTTTCACAAATGTCCCTACTAAGACTGATATCCAAAGTATGTTTGAAATGGGCATGACCATATGAGGATAATGAATGAATTATCCAAAGATATGAACAATGATCAAAAGGAATGGGCAAATTGCTCATCTCTATGAAAGATTGCTTTAAATCATTAGTATAAAACTCCAATAAGACAATTTTATATAAGGATCCCTGCTTGTATACTGACATAGAAAATCACATATTTCCATTTCCTATTACATTTTTATTTTGTTAAACATTTCTCAAGTATATTTTAACCTGATTGGCCTGCTTGTGGGAGTACTGTAGGACAACTTTAGGCTGTGTCCTCTTTGACACCTTTGCTCTAAATTATGAATAAGAAGTGACTTTCAATTGAAAAGGACTCTTAAGTTTTCCCTCACACCTAGCAAATTGGTAAGGATGGCAAAGATAGACACCCTAATATGCTGTTACGTTGTGAATTAGTCATACCGTCCTTAAAAGCAATTTGGAACTTTGCTAAGAAAGTGACTTAAACATTCAGACCCTTTGTTTTCTCTGCTAGGCTTAGCTGTTAAGTGATTCAAAATAAGGCCCCCATGTAGTCAAAAATAGGTAGCAGAATTGTGTAGTATCTAGGAACTGGAAATAAAAGAGATGCTCTTTGACTGGGGCATAGCCATAGTGCTACACACTGTACCCCTTCATTGCTCATCCAGTGCACTCCTCTAGACTTTAGTGCCATTTCTCTTCCTTTCTCTCCTCCTTCCTCTCCCTTTAGGCCATGCCCCCCCCCCCCAAACCCAGCTTCCTTCTGTGTGTTGTCTTCCTTATATGATGTGATCTCCTTGAGAGCAGAGATTATCTTTTGCCTTTCTTGCCCAGTGCCACATAGTAGGAACTTAATAAAGGTTTATTGACTGACTAATGAATATAATGTGATATTTCTGTGCTCCATAAAATGATGAGCACGATGAATACAGGTAAGCAGAATAAGGAAAGCAATAAATACAGTGGCTACAACAGTATCATGGGAAAGAGTTAAAAAACAATTGTCATTCAATGATATAAAATTATCATGACCAAGTTTAGTCACAAAGAAGAGATATGAAAACTCCTTCCCCTTCTCTGCATAGGAACTATGGGCTTGGAAAATTATTTAAGGTCAGACTTTTTCCTTATTTAGTTATACTGAACTTTTTTCTCTTTTTTAAATTTTTTTTTAAAAAGAGATGAACTTGGGGTGGCTAGGTGGCACAGTGGATAGAGCACCAGTCCTGAAGTCAGGAGGACCTGAGTTCAAATTTGACATCAGACACTTAATAATTACCTAGCTGTGTGTCCTTGGGCAAGCCACTTAACCCCACTGCCTTGCCAAAAAAATCTAAAAAAAAAAGAGATGAACTCTTTAAGTAGAAGAGGTGAGGGAAAAATTTATTGGGAAATTTGGGTGATGTACAAATGAAGGATTTCAATAATTTTAAAATATTTTATTGATATCTTTTGTTTTTAGATCACCTAGGTTTCTTTTTGGATTATTCCTCCTTTCCTTTTCCAGAGAAACATGCTTTTTTTAATTGAAATTTTATTTTACTTTTCCAATTACATGCTATGATAGTTTTTCAACATTCATCCATTTAAAAATTTATGATTTACACATTTTTCTACCACCTTCCCTTCCCTCCCTCCCTCCTCCCCATGGCAGTGAACAGTTTGGTAAACGTGATATATCTACATTTGTGTTTAACATAAACAACCATACTTTTAACAGAGAATTTCTAAAAAAAGAAAAAGAGAAAGAAGAGAACAAAATCCAGCAAAATTGATTGATGCTTTACTAAAATGTACATTTTATACTATGTTCCAGTAAGGGGAAAGGTCTCCTAGTATCTCTTCTTTGGGGCCTGGACAGTCCTTTGAATTTTACAGTATTTATCTCTGATTTGTTTCATTGTTGTTCTTTCCATTTGCATTACTGAAGTCCTTATGTATATGATTTTCTTGTCTCTGCTTATTTCACTCTACATCATTTCAAGAAAGGCTTTCCATGTTTCTCTGTATTCATTATATTCTCTGTATTTATTATATTCTGTTTCATTCAGCACAATGATATCCCATTATTTTCATGCATTACAATTTGTTTAATCTTTCCTTGATCAATGGGCATCTACTTTGTTTCTAGTTCTTTCTTTTAAAAAATGCTGCTAGAGATATTTTGCTGTTTTTGAAACCTCTCTTTTGTCATTGACCCCTCTAGAGTATATACCTAGAAAGAGAAATATCTGGGTCAAAGAGCCTGTTCATTTCAACTATTTTATTTGTATTGTTCCAATTACATCCATCAACAATATATGTTTGTGACTGTCTTTCCGTAGCTATTCTTACATTGACCATTCCAAATCTTGTATCTGTTTGTCAATATCCTTTATGTAAAGAGAAGCCTCAGAGTCGTTTTTATTTTAATTTCTCTTATTTTTTATTGTTTCATGTGGTTGTTTATAGTTTGCAATTCTTATAAAAACTGTTTGTATTCTGTGATCACATTCTATTAAGATATGGCTTTGGGGGGGTGGCTAGGTAGTGCAGTGGATAGAGCACTGGTCCTGGAGTCAAGACAAGCTGAGTTCAAATTTGGCCTCAGGACACTTAATAATTACCTAGCTGTGTGGCCTTGGGCAAGCCACTTAACCCTATTGCCTTGCAAAAAAAGAGAAAAGAAATGGCTTTTGGTTTTATATATTTCTGTTAGTTGTCTATGCATCTTGGATATCAAACCCTTCATTCTCGGCTCAACTCGCTCTCTAGACTTTCTCATCAGTTATTTTTGGACATCTGAAAGGTGACTTTACCCTGAGTTCTGCTCTCCTGATTGGTGAACCCCTAGTTGAAATCCCTGTTTCATGAAAAGGCTATAGTCATATTGCTTACTTGACTCTCAGCTCAACCCATTCTCTGGAAGGATCTATTTCCCCATTCATTGCTTTGCTAACTCACTGCCCTCCCCTTCAATCTCACCCCCTGCAGATATTCACCTCCAACCATAATTGGTTTCCAACCCTACCCTCTGTTTTGTCTTTCCCTATTAGAATATAAGTGAATCCAGAGTAGAGACTATATCGTTTTCTTAAATTTATAACTCTGAGTTTTAGCATAGGTATCTGCTATATAGAAAACATTTGATAAATGCTTTATCATTCTAGCTTATATGAAAAAATTGATACAAAAAGTTTCTAGTTGACCACCTCCTAACTTTTCTTAGATAAATTAATTTTGTGTAAAAGAATTTTGTTTTCATGTGATCAAAATTATGTTTTTATACTCCAAATTTGCCAATATTCTTTGGTTAAGAATTCATTTCCTCTGGCAGTTAGGTGGAGCAATGGACAGAGCAACAGCCCTGGAGGGGCATGATTTCAAATCCAGCCTTAGATATTTAATAATTACCTAGTTGTGTGATCTTGGGTAAGTTACTTAACTCCACTGCCTTGCAAAAAGTCAAAAAAATTCATCTCCTACTCATAGCTTAAGAGGACTATCTCATCATTTTTTGTACAGTATGATTTTTAATATTCAAGTTTTCTATCTACTTTGAATTTAATGCTAAATATTATATAAAATGTTGATCTTAGGGTGCCTAGGTGGTGCAGTGGATAAAGCACCAGCCCTGGAGTCAGGAGTAGCTGGGTTCAAATCCGGTCTCAGACACTTAATAATTACCTAGCTGTGTGGCCTTGGCAAACCACTTAACCCCATTTGCCTTGCAAAAACCTAAAAAAAAAAAACCAACAAAAAATGTTGATCTTATCTGGATTTTTGGCAAACTGATATCTAGTTTTCCAAGCAGTTTTATCAAATAGGCAATTCTTTTCTAAGTAATTTATGTTCTTAGGTTCATGGAGCCCTGTATTGTTGAGTTCTCTTTTGTTGTGATTCTCTCATGTCCATTCAGTTGATCTTATTTACTGTTTTTTAACCAATATTGAAAGGTTTTTGATGATTGTTGTTTCATGAGTGCTACTCACCCTTCAATATCTACATTTTTATTATTTCTCTTGATATCTTATTCTTTTAAGAAGAATTTCAAAGTCAGGGCGTTTACCCATTTTTAGTCCTAGGAATAGGTTTCCAATTTTCTTTAGTGCTTCAGATATCAATAAACTATTTATTCAGCAGTTTTATCATCTGGTTCTTTTACTATTCTGGGATTTGTTTGATCATGGACAAGTTAACAATAATTTTTTTTTTGCAAGGCAATGGGGTTAAGTGGCTTGCCCAAGGCCACATAGCTAGTTAATTATTAAGTGTCTGAGGTCAAATTTGAACTCAGGTACTCCTGACTCCAGGGCCGGTGCTCTATCCACTGCGACACCTAGCCGCCCCAACAAGAATTTGTTTAAATATTTTTATTTATTTGTTTTTCCAACATCATGCAGTGGTAGTTTTCACCAGTCATTTTTTACAAGGTTGTGAGTTTTAGTTTTCTCCCTCCCTCCCTCCCCGTGTCAGAAAGCAATCTGATATAGGGTCTGTATGTGTAATTATGGTAAACATAGATCCATATTAATCATGTTGTAAAAAAAAAGAATCCAATGGAAGAAAAAATTTAGAGAGAAAATAATGACATAATATATAAGAAAACTTTTAAAAATTGAAGATAGTAATCTTCAATCTCCATTTAAAGTTCCCTCTCTGGATATAGATGGCATTTTCCATCCCAAGTCTTTTAGAATTGTCTTTGATTATTGTACTAAGGAAATGAACAAGTTCATCATAGTTGATCATCACCCAATGTTGTTGTTGCTGTGTATAATGTTCTTCTAGTTCTGCTCATATTGCTCAGCATCAGTTCTTGTAAGTCTTTCCAGCTTTTATGAAGTCCTGTCCATCATGATTTCTTATAGAACAATAGTATTCCATTCCATTCATTTATCACAGTTTGTTCAGTCATTCCCTAGTTGATTAGTATCCCATCAATTTCCAATTCTTGACTACTACAAACAGAATTGCTATGAATATTTTTGTACATGTGGAATTTTTGCCCTTTTTCATGTTCTCTTCAGGATACAGACCTAATGGTGGTATTCCTGGACCCAAAGGGTAAGCACAGTTTTATTGCCTTTTGGGTATAATTCCAAATTGCTCTCCAGAAAGTTTGGATCAGTTCATAACTCCACCAATAATGCATCAGTGTCCCAGTTTTTCCACATCCCCTTCAACATTGATCATTTTCCTTTTAAGTCATATTGGCTACTCTGATAGGCATGTGGTGGTACCTCAGAGTTGTTTTAATTTGCATTTCCTAATCAATAATGATTTAGAACAATTTTTCATACGATTATATTTTCTTAATCTGACAGTTACTTTCCCAAATCCTTTGATCATTTATCAAATGGGGAATGACTGTTAACAAGATTTTTTAAAGCACTTACTATGTGCTGATGTGTTAAGTGCTGGGAATAAAAATTCAATAAAAAAGAAAAGCAGTCATTGCCCTCAAGGAGCTTGCATTCTAATGAAGAGAGACTTTTCATAAAAAGAAGCTGAAAAGAGAGTGGAGGGAAGAGAAGGTGTACCTTACTGGGATGGTGGAGAAAGAAGTCCAGTAGTAGAGCCCAGAAAGGGATGAAGGCATAAGCAATGAAAGAATAAGGCCCTAGGCCCTTCCTAAAAATTAAATTTCCAGGAAGAACTAACTTAGATTTTGGTTTTTTGTTCCTCTTTTAAAGAATCAAATATCGAACAAGAAGAATTCAGAGAAATGTGGCAAGGCTTATCTGTCCTGATGAAGAGAAAAATAAGAAAATTCAAGAGAATAATATTTGTAATGACTATAAATAATTAACAAGGGAAGGTATTAAGTTTAAGACAAACCGAGAAAGGGTTTTTGTAAGAAGTGCAACTTAACTAAGACTTGAAGGAGGCAGAGATGAGGAGAGAGCACTCCAACCATGGGGCACAACAACCCAAACTCAGAGTCAGGAGTAGAGGGGAGGAGCAGCAAACTTGCCCATGTCATGGATTGCAAAGGTTATGGAGGGGTATAAGGATAAATAGGAAAGGGTATAGGTTATGAAGGGCTTTGAATGCTAAATAAAGGATTTTATAGTTAATCCAGGAGGTAAGAGGGAACCACTAGAGTTGACTGAATGGCAGAGGGGCATGTCATACCTGCATTTATTTAGGAAGATCCATTTTACAACTGAAGGGCATATGGATTAGAGTGGGTAGAGACTTGGGGCAGAGAAACAAACTCGCAAGCTCAAGCAGTAGTGCAAGCATAAGATGATGATGATGATGCCTTGCACTAATGTTGACAGTGTCAGAGCAGTGAAGGAAGAATATTTAGAATTGTTACAAAGGTTGAAATGACAGGACTTAGGAAGTGATTGAATGTAGAGATCAAGATGTCATGTTATGGCATCTACGTTGTGAGCCTAGGTAATTAGGAGGATGGCAGTACCCTGGACAGTAACTGGGAAATTAGGAAGAGGGAGTGGTTTCAGAAGCAAGAGGACAGTGTGGGGCATATTGAGTTTCAGGTGTCTACAGGGTATCCACTGCCAGGCGTCTAAAGGCAGTTAGAACTGTCAAACTGAAAATTAGGAGAAAAGCTAAGGTTGGTGGATTTGAGAATCATTTACATAGGATTGATCATTGAAACCATGGGAGTTGAGATTGCCAAGTGAAATGGTAGAGGGACTAAGAGAAGAGGGCTCAGGATAGAGCTGTGGGAGACCCCCATAGTGAGTATGACATGGAAAAGTATTCAGCAAAGGAGGAAGAGGAGTAGTCAGAGAGATAGGAGGACATCCAGGAATAAGCAACGTGATGAAACCTAGAGGGAAGAGAGTATCTAGGAGAAGGGGTTGATTGACTGTAGTAGAGATTACAAAGCGAACAAGAAAGATTAGGATTGAGAAGAGTTCATTAGACCTGGCAATTAGTACTTTTGGAGAGAGCAATTTTTGGTTGAATGATGAGCCAATTTTCAAAGAGTTAAGAAGAGGTGGTAAAGATATTATAAATGGACATCTCAAGGAGTATAATCAGAAGGGAAGAGAGATTAATAATAATTATGATGGTACCAGATCGAAAACTATATTATAAAGCAGAAGTCTGGCTAAGACTTCTTACTAGCTAAGAAATGGAGTGATGGATCAGTGGAGTGCTGTTTTTGTTGCTGTTGTTTGTTCTTTCTCCTTGAAGAAGACCATGACATCAGAGAGTGATGCCATGATAGGAACATGAATAGGATTTGAGTGACAGGGAGCTGTGTGATTCACCAGTCCCACTTTCTCCTCTGGAGTTATCCAGATTCAATGGCCAGATATGGATTAGGACCACTGAAGGTGGCCCTGCATGGGAGGCATGTGGTGGAATGAAGTTGTTCTGTAAGAAATCATGAGCAGCCAGACTTTAGAAAATGCTGGAAAGACTTATAGGAGCTGATGCTGAGTGAAGCATGCAGAACCAGGAGAACATTGTACATGCTAACAGCAACATTGTGAGATGATCATCTATGATGGACTTAACTCGTCTCAGCAGTTCAGAGCTCAAAAACAATTCTAAAAGACTTGTGATGGAAAATGTCATTCACATCCAAAGAAAGAATTAGTGGAGACTGAATACAGAGCAAAGCAGACTATGTTCACTTTTTTAAAATTTATTGTATGTTTTCTTGAGGTTTTTTATATTTTGTTCTTTTTTCACAATGTGGAAATGTGTTTGACATGATAGTCTATGTCTAACCCGTATCAGATAGCATGCTGTCATGAAAGGGAGAGAGGGAGAAAAATATGGAACTCAAATAATTGGAAAAAAAAGAAAATTAAAAAATAATTTACTTGAAAAAATGAGGCTAAAAATAATATTTACATAACACCTACTTTGTGCTAGTTACTGTGCTATATGCTTTACCAATATTAGATGTTTGTCTTATTTTATAGTGAGCATACTGAGACAGACAGAAGTTAAGTGACTTTCCTAGGGTCATACAGCTATGTTTTAGCCTGGATTTGATTTTGGTCTTCTTGACTTCATCCCTTGTGATTCCTAGCTGTTTCCAATATCAGGGATAGTTAGTGGAGATGAAGGGTTTTTGAGAATGGGAAGGCTTGAGAAGGAATACTGTAGGAAGTTGGGAAACAAAACACAGGAAGAGACTAAAATGAGACAGTGAGTATGGTAGAGGAGACATTCTGCTGAAGAAGATGGAATGGAATGGGTTCATTTCTACATGTAAAGGCTTAGCCTTGTCTGGGAAAAGCAGTTGAAGGAGATAGTAACAGAAGCCATCTGAGATGAGGAGGAAGGAAGAAGACAAATCTCTTGGCAAATGGCCTCATTTTCTTCAGGAAAATATACAAGGCTTTCTCAACTGAGAGGGTGAACAGGCGGGGGTGGGGGGTGGACTGTAAGAGATCTGAGGAGGGATGAAAAGGCTTATTGTAGTAATTGGGATGAAGTGTAATAGGATTACTTTGCCACAGTGAGGGCCCAGTTGAGATTATGTAACATAAACTTGTAGTAAACCCAGTCCGCATTGTTTATTTAGTTGTCTCAGCACTGTATGATACTTTGTGATGCCATGTGGGATTTTCTTGGTAGAGATACTGGAGTGGCTTGTTATTCCCTTCTCCAGATCATTTTTCAAATGAAGAAACTGAGGCAAACAGGGTTAATGATTTGCCCAGGGTCATATAACTAGTGCGTGTCTGCATAGTTTCATAACTTTCTCCAGTTTCTGTTGAGAAGGGCAAGATTTTCAACAGGATAAAAGGTCAAGAAACTAGAGAGAAGCCAATGTACCGTTAAACTGATGAGGAAGGAAAGAGGACACACAGACCATGCAGGATGGTAGCATGGGATGGAGGCACTGGTCTTCTAACTGTTCCACTTGCAACATATTTCCATTTTTTGACTTGGGAGATTTTTCTCTGACAATCCCTCATGTCTGGAGTGCTCTCCCTGCTAAATTCCACCTATTGACTTCCTTGACTTACTTTAAATCCCAAACAAAATCTCTTTCTTAGAAACCCTTCCTAATCCCCTTCAATTCTAGGGCCTTCCCTCTGTTATTTCCTATTTACTTTGTATATATTTACATGTTATTTCCTGCATTTTGCAGGTTCCTTGAGGGCAGGGACTTATTCAGTTGTTCAGTCATGTCTGATTATCTCAAACCCCATGAACACAACCTGCCATGCCTTCTCTCCTCTACTGTTCACGGTCTGGAATGCTATGTTTATTCATTTATTCTTTATGACGTGATCTGGAGTTTTCTTGGCAGAGATACTGGAATGGTTTGTCATCTCCTCCAGTTAAATTTAGGGATAAAGAAACTGAGGCAAAGAGGATTAAATGACTTGCTCAAGGCCACAAAGCTCGTATCTGAGTTTAGATTTGAACTCAGGTCTTTCTGCCTCCAGGCCCCCCATGCTCTATCTACTCTACCACTTAGCTGCCTGTAATGCTATCCCTCCTCATTTCCATCTCTCAGTCTCCAGTGTTCATTCAAACTCAGCTCAAATTCCACCTTTGCAGGAGACCATTTCTAGTCGTCTGATATCCCCTCCTTCCCCCATCTCCAATTACTAGTACCTCCCCTCTGAGATGAACTTCCATTTAGAAGGTATAGCCTGCCCAAGTACTTAGTTATTTGTATGCTGGCTTACCCATAAGAATGTAAGCTTCTTAAATGTAGGGACCATGTTTTCACCTTTCTTTGTATCCGTGATGTTGAGCCCAATGCCTAGCATATAGTAAGGGCTTATTAAATGCTTGTTAGCACTAAGCACAGACTTACTGTTACAGCTAATAAATGGATAAAATGACAAACGGGGCCTCCTTTCACAGATCACAAGATGTGTTGAAAGGGAGCTTAAAAGTTATAGAGGCCAACCACCTCTACAGACCAGAGAAGTAAATGACTTGCTTAAGGTCACACAGGAAGTAATTTTCACATCTGGGATTTGAACTCAAATCCTTTTGACTCCAAGTCACGGATTCTTTAATTTTTGAAATAGCTATGTGCGAAAGTAGAAAAACTCTTAATTCTATATTCATAGACCCTCATCCTTCTAAGGAAAAGAAGGTGGCACATTTGCTCATTTCTTCTCTGGTCAGACCCAGATTAGTCATTAAAATTTCATAGCCTTTGTTTGTCTCTGTGTGTGTGTGTGTGTGTGTGTGTGTGTGTGTGTGTGTGTTCATTTAATTTGCATTATTGTAGTCATTATGTAAATTGTTCTTCTGATTTTACTTCATTCTTCCCCAGTTTATATAAATTTTCCCATATTTATCTGAAGTCTTCATACTTGTCCTCTCTTGCCATGCAATAGTATTCTATAACATTTCTATGCCAGTTTATTTAACCATTTCCCCATTAATGGTGCTGCTATGAATGGCCTATGCTGTTGTGAAGTTTTTTTTTTCTTTTTTAGCTCTTTTCCTTTTTCAAATTGCAAAAGTCTTGTTAAGACTGTGTACCAGGAACATCCATGCAGTCTCCAGATTGAAACTTTAAGAATCAACAGCAACTATGCTGTATATATCTTATGGAAAAGAAAAGTTGGGCAGCTTTTCTTGTGAGAATTTTCAAATGTTAAATCTGGGTTGTAGGTGATGATCAATGAAACCCTGCAGGGCCAGTTGACTGACTGCCTCTTGAATATGTAACAAAGTGAAATGCTGCCTGTTAAATTCCCACCTGTCTCAAACACTGTTATCTTCACATTTCTCTTGCCCTTTTCCACTCACCTGGAACTGAACACTTCCCCTTGTTTTATCTTATCAAGGCAACAAGGAAATTCCACTGATTACATGTAAATATGACCTTTGTGAACTGGTAAGAAGCATCCTAGATGTGGTGCCTTTTGGAACTCTGATATCCAATGTTAGATACATTTGACAGTGGCCCAGGGAGAATCTTTACTTAACCATGGATATCTTAGGATTCTTAAAAACTTCATGTCATAAGAAGGATGTGAGGTGAAATCAAATGCTAGTAAAAGTACTGCTTCAAAAATAAAATAAAATTAAATTAAATTTAAAAAATAAAAAACCTAACAAAAAGTACTGCCTCACTAAAAAAAGCTACAGAAATGGTAAAGTTTATGAAGCATGGTAAATCTTATTTGTTATTTCATTTATTTTTACTAGTTCACACTTAATTTTAAAAAGATCAGTCTGATGATCATTTTCATATCACTTCTATAAATGTTTGGAATCCGTCAAACATTTAAGCTCTTACTATTTACTAAGCCTTCTGCTATTAAATTGATCGATGATTGCTATCCAGATAACTAGTCTAAATAACTAATAACTTTCAAAAGTAGCTAATCAAGGTATACAAAGAAAGCCAACTAAATATTAATGATGCGAAAGCACTGTCTAGTTGGAATAAAATCACTCAGTGGGCAATAGTGAAGCAGTGAATTGCTGCTAGATTTCTCGTATTTGGTGGTGTCAGAAGAATGTAATGAAAGGTTGACTATTTCTCTTATCTTTCTCAGTACTGGAACTACCTACTGTAATTAGCTCTGCACTAGCAGAGAGAATGTTTGTCTTCCAGCAGTGACACAGAAAGGTCCAGGTATCAATTAGTAGGAATGGAAAGAATATAATAGGCATGAGTTTGCTAGACTATGGAATAGACAGATGTGATTAGCCCAGAAGGCTTCATGCTTTTTAAGCTAGGTTCTTAAACTTTTCCATATTCCTCTTGTTAATGAAAAGGTCTAAATCTAAACTGAATTTTAATTATATTTTACATGAACTTGGCCTTGGGAAAGGTTCCCAATGAAAAATTTAAGATCTTTTTTTTAAATGACAGATAAAGGGCAGGAAGGGATATTATGGTATGTTTAAGTCTCAGTGTTTTCCTCTGTAAAAAATGAGACAATATAGCTCATATTTATATAGTCACTACTTTACAAGAAAAAAATTAGAACAGTAAAATAGAGAGTCCTAGATTTAGACACAAATCAACCTGAGTTCTGCTACTTCCTCCAGTCAAGAATTTGGTAAAGGATCTCTCTTCCCTTTGCTATAAAATATAAGTGAAGGGGTTGACTTACATCAGAAGTTCCTTCCAATTTGAAATCTATGATCCTAAGTATTTAGGTTTCAGGAATGATTTTTGACCTTGGCAACCCATGAAGTCAAATTGAGAGCACTGTGGTGAGAACAATACCACTTTTTAAACCGTAAAACAATCAGTGCACCTTTTATTGGGTCTTTTTATTACTGTAGACAGATTCGTCTTCCTTCATTTTGATCATTAGATTTTTTTGATCTTCTCCAATGCCCTGAAATATTCCAGCAATAAAATCCTTTATACCCAAAGTCCCTTTTAATCATTTAGAAAATTCCTGGTAAATGGTTTGGATAAATGACCTATTTTTCACTGTTTTTACTCCCAAAACATTTCTCTTTTCTACTTCACTGATGAGATTTCAGTGGTAGCTCCCTCTGGGCCTAGCATTATACTTTGATGATTTCCTCTTTAGTTACCTGATATATGTTGAAAAAGAATAGTGAACTTTTGTGGAATGTTCCTCTGAGACAAAATGGGTGTGTGAAGATGAGATTTTTTTCTAGATAATCTTGCCAAAACAGATTGCCATCTTCAGTGAATTGCATTAACAAGGAAATCAGTGGAGGAAAAAAAAACTTGAGTCACTGAGCTAAAAATGGATCTGAAAAGTCCCCTGGTTCAATCTGAACATTTAACAGATAAGGAAACTGAGTCCCAAGAAGGTGATTCAGTTACCCATGTGGAGTAGCTAATAAGTGTGAATGAATTCATAACTTTAAAGGTGTAAGATACATCAGAGGCATTCTAATCAAACTCTCTCCTTTTCATCCATCAGAAAAATAATTGTCTTGACCAAGTCTACAAAGTAATAAATGGGAGAGCCAAGACTAGAATCCCAATCTTCTCATTTCCAGTGCAGTGCTATTTTCACTAACCTTCACTGGGCTTCCTTGTTAAGTAACTGTTATACGTTAGATATATTCTTTTTTATTTCCTTTCACTTTTTAAAATGTTTTATTTATTTTAGATGGTTGTTTTTATTACTGGAAGTAGCATTCTGTAGTAGACGGAGAATTAGTCTCCAAATTAGGACAATCGGTGTTCAAGTTCTGTCTCTGAAATGTAATGAGCCCAGTGAAGTGGGCCAGGTGCTTAACATCTTAGTTCTCTAGGAAACTAGGAGATTCTTACATGACTATATTGGCCGAGGGATCGTTCTCGTCAGAAGACTAATGAAGAAATCATAAGTTTAGTCTCTGTTCCTATCCCTTTTTATTATTATGAATTTGACAAATGTCAACAAAATGATGATGATGGTATTTGTTCTTCATTCTTTTGTAAGGGTTTTTTTTTTACAAGGTAATGGGGTTAAGTGGCTTGTCCAAGGTCACACAACTAGGTAATTATTAAGTGTCTGAGGCCACATTTGAACTCAGGTCCTCCTGACTCCAGAGTTGGTGCTCTATTCACTACACCACCTTGTCCTTCATTCTGGAAGAAGACTACAACATCAGGGAGGTGATTCCATGACAAGCACATGAATTGGATTGGAGTGAAGGGGGTGCTGTACTAAGTTGCCAGCCTCACTTTCTCCTCCATCTGGGTCTAGACTGGGGATGGCCTTGGATCAGAGGCAATCTGGCTTAAATGATTTATCCAAGGTTTAACAGTAGTAACAGTCAAATATCTGAGGCTGGATTTGAACTCCAGTCCTCCTGACTCCAAGGCTAGTGCTCTACCCACTGCGCCACCTAGCTTACCAATCAAATAGTTCGATACACATTGAAAAACAAAGTAAGAGGATAATATATAGAGATATAATAAATACTTTATACACTCAGGTTTTTTAAAATTATAAATTAAATTTAAACATGGCAATTCCAGTATTGTCCTGCTTATCTATATCTCCTTCTGAACTTCCTTCTGATCACTTCTTTTTTTCTTTTAAAAATATTTCACTAATGCTCTTTTTATTATTTTTGGCATCACTCTTACTACTATCTCTTTCCACTACTCCCCAAAATAATCCATTTCCCCTAACAAATAAGCATAACCAAATGAAATAAATCTGCACACTGACTATGAAAATCTACGATTCATTCTGTACTCTAGTCCATTCCTTCTCTGCCAAAGGTTGGAAGTTTAATTCATCGTTAATCTTTTGGAGTTGTGACTGATTTTTACATTGATTATAGGTGGGTTATATTCTTGATGTGCTGCAGACTCCCTTTATATTCCAATGGTATTGTTGCCATTATTTACCAGAGCAATACCCAATGAAAGATCTCAAGCCAGTCACATAATCCCAGGCTTGGAAAGCTTACACACCTATGTCAAAATGTGTAATTCAAATGAGAACAATAAAAAGTTAATACCTAGACAAAGAAGCACAATGGTGCAGTACAATGAATGCGGAGATGTGGAGTCAAAAGACTAGGGTTCAAATTCTGAGTCCTCCATTTGCTACTTTTGTGACCCTCAGTAAATCACTAAATTCCCTGAGCCTCAGTTTTCTCATCTGTAAAATGATAAAATTGAATTGACAGGGGCGGATAGGTGGCACAGTGGATAGAGCACTGGCCTTGGAGTCAGGAATACCTCAGTTCAAATCCAGTCTCAGACACTTAATAATTTCCTAGTTGTGTTGCCTTGGGCAAGCCACTTAACCCCATTGCCTTGCAAAAACTAAAAAAAAAATTGAATTGACAAACTTTCAAGGTCTTTCTAGCTCTCAATTAATGATCATGTGAAGAAATGTGCTTATAAACAGATATTTTCATAATATTTTGAAGGAAGAAAATGAGAGCAAGGCAAGCAGGAGGTAGCAAGCCACTTAACCCCATTGCCTTGCAAAAACTAAAAAAAATTGAATTGACAAACTTTCAAGGTCTTTCTAGCTCTCAATTAATGATCATGTGAAGAAAGGTGCTTATAAACAGATATTCTCAGAATATTTTGAAGGAAGAAAATGAGAGCAAGGCATGCAGGAGGTAGCCAATAGATTTTAATTATTTTGTTGTTGCTATTCATATCTCACAAGGTTGAGGAGTACCATAGAAAAAACAGAATGCAACTGGGAGACCAGGGACAGCTTACTCCCTAGTGTTGACTCAGAGAGAGAAATCTGATTTTCCTTATAATTAAAAGAGTATGTTCCTATGTGTGTCATCTTTAGCAGAATTTTTTCCCAAAACATTTCTAAGTTGTACCAAAAAGGACAGTGCTTAGCATGGTACCTAATAGTAATTATTCATAGCTTCGGACACAGTCTCCTTTTTTATTTTCTTCATTGTGAATATTTTGTTGCTTATCAGTTGACAAGCAGAGTTATTCAAAGGGAAACTGAGACTCGATCTTCATGATGTGAAAAGTTATCAGTCAAGGCGGCTAGGTTGTTCAGTGGATAGAGCCCTGGCCCTGGAGTCAGGAGTACCTGAGTTCAAATCCAGTCTCAGACACTTAATAATGACCTAGCTGTGTGGCCTTGGGCAAGCCACTTAACCCCATTGCCTTGCAAAAAAAAAACTAAAAAAAAGTTATCATTCAATTGACTAGTAAAGTGGAAAAGAAATTAGTTAATTTGGTGACTTGGTATCCCATGGACAAAATAACCTGTTGTCTGAATTGTTGTCTTCCCTTTGCAAGGAGTAATTTGGGTGTTCCTTCCTCCTGTGACTCATAGTGATGTGGAAGTGACCTTGGTTTCTTGAAGGCAACACCAAAAGGAGCTCAAATTCTACTAAATTCTATCAGATTGAAAAGTCTTCAGTTAAGAGAACTGACTTATGTTTACTATATGATGACCACCATGGAAAAGAGGTGCATCAGAAGACAGGCCACCCCAGGTGATGAATCTTGTTTTATCTCAACCCCTCAAGAAAGAAGTCTAGGAAGGCATAGGGAGGGCAGCACCTGGGCTAAATAGGTCCAGCTCTTTTGAACTCTTACAATATTAGATGCACTATGGTATAATGCAAATGTGTCCAGCCTGTGGCCTGAAGATCAGAGCGATTTTTGTTGGGCTGTGTGGCCCAGAAAAAGTAAAAGGTTGAATATCCTTGATAGAGATCTGAACATAGTCAGGCAGAACTAAAATTTAATTCTCCCAATGAAACTTATTAGCAAGTCCCTTATTCTCAGTTTGCTCCTCTATGAAATTGAGATAATAATAATAATTCACAGAATTATTGTGACATTTGAATGAAATAATATATGTGTGAAGTTCTTTACAAACTTTAATAGTCTATATAAATATAAGCTATATTATTGTCATCTGTATTATCATTCACATCCTAAATCAAAGTGTCAACAGTTAGTATCCTGAAAAAAATTTAAAATCCTCCCTAGAATATTCATAACCTACATGTGAAGTACAGTAGCTTCTTTGTGCATGAGAAATATGTAAAATTTAGTAGATCACATACAAGCTATTTTTTTTTCTATAAAGGCAATCACCCGTTTAATAACAGCTTGCTCTTTAAGGCTGTGTTAAATTGGACATTTGGAAGTTGGAAAACATTTTCCTATAGAAGTGAGGTCATATATGGGAGCTAAGTTCCCTAGTTAGCCCACAAAAACTTTCCTGGATTTCAAGTTGCTGCTCTGGGGAAGTCCTAACCTAGAAGAAAACAAAACATATCTCTTCCCTTTCCCTTGCAAGCCTGAGGGTGAAAGGGAAATCCTTCCTCTGGCTTGCTCAGAAGCAAAGAGGGGATTTCTTCTTGCAGCTGGGACCTGTCCTTTGAAAGGATAATTTTCAGTGAGATCTTTGTAACTTGTACTTTGGGATAACTTGTACTTTGAGAATGGCTTGTACCTTGGATTGTGGTGGCTGTGCATTTTTCAGTAATTTTTGAGAAATGATAATGGTAGCTCTGCCCCTTTCCTCCCTAAAAAAACCCTACCTTTTCCCCTTGCCTCTTTCCTGTATCTGGGCTCCAATCCTGACTGACCCAGAAGTCATTTGGAGGCGGAGAGGTAGCTGAGCAGATGGAATCTACACACAATGGTCAACAGCCATTGAGCATACATTGTGTGCAAAGCATTGTATAGGCTTCTGTGAACTGAGCCTGGGAGCAGCAGACACATTCAATTTAACCCATTATGTACCAGAAGAAATGGGAATGAGAACCTCAGAAGCTGCCTTTCTCCAGGCATCAGTCTTAGGGGATGTGTTTCATTGCATACAGTATCCTAATGCTCTCCATCTTAGAGATCTGATGTTTTGATTTTTAGCAGGATGATATTAAAAAAAGAAGTGTGATGTTATAAGAGTACTAGTTAGGACTGCATATGTGTCATTCTGTGATTAGCCAAAGAAATGGCTGTTGAATTTGTCTGAGTTCTCTGGAGAAAGAAGCTTTAGCTGTTTGTGAGGGAAACAGGGAAAGGGAGAAGACTGTAGCTGAGGAATGTTTGGGCCAAAGAAGAGAAAATTTAGGAGAAAATAAGCTGGAGTACAGCTAAAGGAGGATGAGCAAGATGGAAAAAGTCTTGAGATTATATCACATGAGGACTGGTTGAAGGAAGTGGGGTTGTTTAGCCCACAGAAGAAAAGACTTAAGGGAATATGATATCTGTCTTCAAGTATTTGAAGGGCTATCGTGTGGAAGAAGGATGGAGTACATTTGCTAAGAGCCAGGAAAACTATTTGATTAGTGTTCAGAAAATCCGATCAAGAGGTTTAAACTATCTGCTTAACCCACAAAGGCAAAAGGGAAAAAAAACTTCCTATGTATTTATACTAAACCAGATACCAAGGCAAGTAACAGTTGCAATAAAGAAAGAATAACAGTAAAAAGGACTAGTAACCCACAGGAGACAATGCACAGCAAAACCCATGACTTCAGATATTTCTTTACAAATTTACTAAGTATAATTAGTGATCAAAGTGAACTTACTATGCATTAGCAAGTTGTCAAATTCTATCTCTTTGGTATCACTGAGTCTTGGATGAACTGGAACCCATAACTGAAATATAACTAGGGAATAGTTTGTCTTATTCAAAAGGAATTTAAAATTCCAAAAGAATGGTTTTTCCCCAAAAATGATTTTAGTGATAGCTATAGATAAAAGATATTCAAGAAATACTCAAAAAAAAAAAGAAATACTCATATGAGGAAATCCTAGACTGAAATAGGGAAAAGCATTCTTGAAACCGTTGGAATCAGGATCAGTGGAGGAAGAAAGGGGAGGAGTATTGTCATAGGAGTGTACAGTCTACAGAAGAAGGCAATCTGGTTCAGGAAACAAATTACTAAGAAGCAATAGAAGTCGTCAATGATGAGGATGTCTCCTGTAGATAACAACAGAATGACTAAGAAATTCTTGAAATCCTTTGTGGTCATTTTATTTAAAAGGTAGAGAAAGTTATGAGAAAATATTTTTTTGGATTTGATCTTAGTTAACAGGGAAGAATTGGTTTCTGAATTTCAAAAGATGGGAATCTTGGGAGAAAGTAACCTTTCCATCTTGTAATTTGTGTTAGAGGAGAGGCAAATCTGATTTATATCTCAAATATTGGGAAAGCTGTTTTCAGAACTACATTTTCATTATGTCAGTGGCATGTATATAATAGTATGCCTAAACAATAAACTCAAAATAGGAACAGAATTTAAATATTAAAGGTCACGTTATAAAAAAGTATAAGAGAGCCAGATGAAGTACCTTTCACAGCTAATACTGAGAGAGAATTCTTAAACTAGAAAAGAATAGATATGATTGGAAGAGATAAAATAATTTCAAACATGAAATTAAAAGCTTCTGCACTAATAAAATAAACAGAGCAAAGATAAGAAAGAAAGATGTCCATTAGGAATAGTTTTTTTGATCAAATCTCTGACAAGGGTCTGATATCTGATATCTATAGGAAATTAACACGAATATATAAGACCAAGATCCATTGTACCAATGAATATATGGTCAAAGGATATGAACAGTTTGAAAAAGAATTACAAAGAATTACAAACTATTAACCACTATATCAGGCATTGTACCAAGATATTATAACTGGGACAACATAAATCAAAACAGCTTTGAAATTTCACCTCACCTCCAGCATTTTGACAAAAAAAGACAAAAGATGCGAATTTCAGGCAGTGTTGGAGAGACTGTGGAAAGAAAGGCGCACTAAATACTGTCGTGGGAATTGTGAATTGATTACAACTTTCTGGAAAGCAATTTTGAATTACAATAACAAAGCAGCCATAATGTTCCTACATTTTAATTAAAAAAAAAAACCTCACTATCAGGTATATAACCTCAGAAAGTCAAAGGTAGGATGGCCCTTTGCGTATTAGCAAAGAATTGTAGACAAAATGGATGCTCATCAACTGGCATATTGCAGTACATGAATAGGTTATTACTTTGTCATAAGAAACAAAGAATATGAAAGATAAAAGAAGACTTGGAAAAATTATGAACTCTAATGCAAAGTGATTTAAGCAGAACTAGCGAAATTATTTCCACGATAACTGTTCTTGTTCAGTTGTTTTTAAGTTATCTTTCTGTGACTCCATTTGGGGTTTTCTTGGCAAAGATACTGGAGTGATTTGCTACTTCTTTCTCCAGTGGATCCAGTGGATCCAGTGGATCCACTTTGTCAGATAAGCAGAAGTTAAGTGTCTTGACCCAGGTCACACATCTAAGAAGTGTCTGAGTCTGGATTTGAACTGAGGTCTTCCTTTCTCCAGTCACCAGAAGCTTCTACACAATGATATGAATGGAAAGAAAAGCAAAAACAAAATTGAAACTCAAAGAGAAGGCCCAGAAACTCAGCCAGTTTTTCATTTCTCCCCAGCCACGTTGCTTGGTTTCAACTCCACCATCATCCTACCCTGGCCCAGGAACACTATGACTCTTCTCATCATCCTTTTGTATGCTGTTCCCCATTAGATTGCAAGCTTCTTGAGTTAGGGACTATCTTTTTCTTATGTGTATCTCCAGCATTTAGTGTGGGGCTTATACTTAATTAAATACACATACTTATTACATGCTTCTCATGTGGTATAATAACCAAGCCTGGCCCTGAGGAGGAGATGTGAGAATAGAATGCTCTCTATGTGCAGAGGTTGAATACTATAGATGTGGAATGACTAGTATACTGTGAATTTAGTTGATGAATAGATTAGTTGAGTCAATCATTTTTTTCTTCATATTTCATTCTTTGTTAAAAGTGATACTTCTCCATGTTGTGATGGGGAAGGGATATGTTTAGGAAATAAAAATAATGTAAAAGCAAAAGATATTAATACAAAGTTTTAAATAAAAGGAAAAGGTCGTTGATATGTCCAAAGAAAGCTCGGATAATCTTAATCTTTGTTAGCCAACATAAGAGTACTTTGATTCTTCCCTGGTCAGACCTAGGTTCATCTATTCTATTCATTTTAGATTTCGGGAGTTTAGCCTAGTGTCTGTCATATGGTAGATGCCTGATAAATATTCGTTTATCTGATTGATCTTTTTTATGAAAGACATCATCAAGCTGGAATAGTCAGGTGTGGGGAGGATGATGCAAAGATTAACTTCCATGTCATATGAGAATCTGTTGAAGGAACCTAGGGATGTTTTGTTCCTGGAGGTGACTTAGGAGGTAGGGAAGTCATCTCCAGGAACAAACATCCCTAGGGAAGGCATCATCCTTGTGTCCAGGTATTTGAAAAGTTGTGCAGATGAACTATGACTAATGGGTAGCCGTTGCAGAAGTAGAAAATTATATCTGTTTCTGTGTGACATGGTTTACCTTAGGAGGTGGTGGATTCCCTTTGACTAAGTTCCCCCAGAGGAGGCTGGATGACCACTTGGTGGGGATGTTGTAGTGTGGATTTCTGTTCAGGTACAGGTTAGACTGTACATACATAGCCTGTGACATACTGGGAGATAGTTTTGAGTGCTAAATAGAAATCCAAAATAACAGCTCCACCACAAACTTCTTTGTTCTAACATTTCTTACCTTGAAGGGTGAGACTAGTCTTAACTTACATAATTACTTCCAGAGTCTGTAGTTTCATTTTATTAGCTACTACTTCCACTAATACAGATCTCAACCCTTCTGCATCTCTTAATTGGTGGGCAACCTTTTGGTGGCCAGCTCTCAACTTAAGTAGGTGGTCCAGAGACAACCAAGTTACCATCTGTTCCAAGTCTAGAGCTGATGCCTTCTAGCTTTTTATGACCTGTCAAGATCTTGCCTACCTCCTTTGGCATAGCTCTGGAAAACTCAGGGACATCTTGGTGCTGGCATGATAACATATTACAGAAGGGCATACTATAAGAAGTTAGCAAAGGGAGCTATTTAATTCAATTTTGTTAGATTGTTGAACTTAGTACAAAAGGCGTCAGTGTGATTTGAGAGTAAGAGAGGAGTCTAGAAGATGGCTTTAAACTAAAAGTTAGGGAATAGGTTAGTGAGCAGCCATGAGGGAAGATTCCAGAATAGTTATCAAGAGAGTGGTTTGGTATTGATTGGAAATATGCTGCTGATAGTACTTCAATCTGATACCTCTGTTCCATCTCTGTTGCCTTAGTTTGCAAAAATGTACTGTATATATGATCTCATCTGAACTTCATAAGCCATGTGCATTACAGGTAGTCTTCCCATTTCACAGATGGAGAAATTCAGACTCAAAGAAGAAAAGAGTCACGTCCATGGTAAGTGTCAGAGATGAAATCTGAACCCAAGTGCTCCTTCTCTGGATCCAGCATTCTTTCTCCCAAACTGGGAAGGTGAAGAAGGAGACCTCCTGGGAGAAAAGATTTTAACACTGGATCTGACTAAGATTTGCAAAGAAACTCCTTTTTTAACTGGAGAGTCCTGGGTTTGCTTTGCTCAGGTCTCCTTTCTGATTAGGAATGATAGGAGAAAAGGAACTGATAAGAAATAATCACTGTTATAAGCCACCATAAAGCCTAGATAACACAAGTCCATTTGTGACTGAAGCTTCTATCACAGAGCAGAGGCATTGTGTCTTAACAATAGTGTGTAAATAACTGGTGGTAAGGGTTTGAGAGGCCAAGTGTTTTAGCAAATAAATTAAAACTGTGTTATCTACTAAACCAGTAACCAGTTCCAGATTAAATAGTTTGTAAGCAGGTAGCCAGGATAGTCATAGGAAAAATAGAGTATAACAAGAATACAAGTGAAGTTTTGAGTTCTCTAAAGGAAACAAAGTTAGCAAGTGAAATCTAAAGAGCATGCCTGTATTTTATACCCCAGAGTCTTGTCTTTTAAATGCAGTCTAGTCTAGATAGTGCAGAAGGACTAGGAATAAGTCTTTGTGCGAACAGGACCTCACAGTGTCCAACTTTTCTAGGAAAGTTCAAAAAAGGCAGGTGTGTGGCCTGTCATTAATGATTCAAATCCCTCTTTTACTACGACTATGACTATTTTACCATACACCTGGAATGATTTTAAACAAATTCCTTAACTGTATATTTTATTGCCTACAAAGAAAACTCTGCTCATGTATTATTACATCGTACATAAAATCTTCTTGCCGTGTGACTTTTTGTGTATATATAGTCAATATTAAGTATTTTCTATATGCAGGAGACTGTATAAGATCTAATAATAAAAAATGAAAAAGACTCAATAAACAGATGAGAAAGCAATTCATTTCACTAAGGCTTTATTAAGTGACTAGGCACCCCATGGGGAGGCGGTTATGAAGACCTTGATGAAAACAGTCCAAAGACAATATAAGGTGGAATGACTTGTTGAGAGTGAGAGCTCTTGGGAAGGAGAGGGAAGGGGAGCGGTGATTGGGGAGAGATTGGGGAAAGTGGCACCTGAACTGAAATTTAAGAGAATTGTGGGGATAAGTTGTTCCTATCTTAGAAAATAGCCTGAAAATAAAAGAAGGAATATAGGAAAGGAGAGGACAAGACTGGGAAATTGCTGATAATGCAGTTTGGTGAGATTGCAGAGTGTCGGAAAGAGCATGTAGTGAAATAAGATAGGAAAACAATAGGTCAGGAGCCAGTGATGGAAGTCCTTCAGGGCTTAGCTAATAAATTTGTATTTTATTCTAGGAGCAATAGGAAGTTAATGAAGGGTTTTAAGTAGCAGTGATGTGATTATGCCTGCACATTAGGAAGATGACTTTTGGCAGTTGTATGAAGGATAAATTGAAAAGGGGAAAATACTAGAGGCCGAGGAAATAGGAGATTGATAAATTAATACAAGGGAGAGGCAAGAAGGGACAGAACTAAACCAGTTTCATTGGGAGCAAAGAGAAGGAATGTGAAATTAGAATCTATAAGCTTTCGTACTGGATGTGATGGGTAAAGGAATGGGCAAGGTCAAAGATGACTGTGACAATATAACCCTGGGTAGCTGAGGAGATGATGGTTCTATCAGTAAAAATAGGGAACTCTGAGGAAAGGGAAGGAGAGGGAGTTTGAGAAACTGAAAGAATATCCACTTTGCCATATGGAAAAGAGAGGATTGAAAGTTACCCACGTTGACATGGTAAGTGAAACCCTGGCATTGGACGGAATCACTAAGGGAGAGAATGTAGGAAGAAATGTCAAGGCGTTACCTTAAGAGATACCCCAAAGGGCTGGAAGAGAAGAAGCAACAAGGTGAGGATCACATTTCTCAGTAATGTCCCCTTTCCCTTCAAATAGCCCCCCTTCTAGTTTAGTCCCTTATCATTTTTTACCTAAGCAGCTGCAATAGCTAGTCTCCTTGCTGCAAGCCTCTCCTCTGTTCAGTTAATACCCCACTGAGCTTTCAAGGTGAACTTTTCTAAAGTGAATTTTGAAGTAGCTCCATGGTAGCATTAGGCCTTGAGTCGAGGAGATCTGAGTTCAAATTTAACCCCATATACTTAGTAGCTGGGGGACCTTAGGCAAATCATTTCTACCTACCTCGGCCTTGCAATCTGTGGTTGTAAGGTTCCAGTAAGATATTTGTAAAGTACTTAGCATAATGTCTGATATATACAGTTGGCATTTTTTGTCCCTATTTGTTCTTCACGTGTTCACTAGGACTTTTCCTCTCCTTCACTGTTAAGAATTGGTTGATAGTATGACCTGAAGAAATTAATGACTGTATGGAATCATCCTGCATAGAATCAAGTCACTAAACTTGCAGTTTCCTTTTCTATCAAATGGGGCTCATAATATCACCTACTGCTTAAGGTTTTGTGAGGATCAATCGAGAGAGTATCTGTAGGGCCTTTAGCCATGTGCTTGACACATAGTAGGAGCAATTTTTAAACCTTCGCTATTATTATTACTATTTTCCTAAAATGTCTGAACATCTAATTCCTCTCTTCAATGGCTCCTCTCTTCAAAGGCTCCTCACTTCCTCTGGGATCAAATAAAAAATCTGTTAGGCATTTAAAACTTTACAAACCGGCCCCTTTTCATACTTTTCTCCTCTGCAGCTCCCTTTTTTGTGTGTGCTGTTGCACTACTACCCCTGGACTTGGAATCCTCTGCCCACTAACAGGTGCCTCTTAGTTTTCCAGGATTCTGTCAAGACTGAACTCAAACCCTACCTTCTGTAACTGTAAAGAACTCCCCTTTCAGATTATCTCCCATCTATTCTATATTTATCTGTGAATACCAATTTATAGGTGGTTTCTCTCATTAGAATATACTCTTCCCGAGATCAGGGTCTTCCTTTGTATTCTCAACACTTGGCACATTATCCACAAACATAGTAAACAGTTAACAAATGGCTGCCTGTCTGGTGTGTCAAATGATGCAAAAAGATCAAGAATGGGGCAGCTAGGTGGTGCAGTGGATAGAGCACCAACCCTGGAGTCAGGAGGATCTGAGTTCAAATTTGACCTCAGACACTTAATTACCTAGCTAGGGGACCTTGGGCAACTCATTTAACCCCATTCCCTTGCAAAAAACAAGCCAAAAAAAGATCAAGAAAAATGAAGACTTGAGAAAAGGACATTGATTTTGATGACTTTCGGGAGAACGATTGCAGTCAAGAGATAGTCCAAAGGGGCAGCAAGGTGGTGAAGTGGATAGAGAACCAGCCCTGGAGTCAGGAGGACCTGAGTTCAAAGTTGACCTCAAACGCTTAATAATCACCTAGCTGTTTGACCTGGAGCAAGTCACTTAACCCCATTTGCCTTGCAAAAAGAGAGATGGTCCAAAGCCAGATTATAAAGCATAGAACTAGAAGCTTCTTAAATGATTGAATAGGGGGGGAAGCATTTATTAAACTTTCACTTATGCAAAATGCTATATTAAACTGTGGAGTAAGATAGTCCCTGTTCTCAAAGAGTTGACATTCTATAGCAGTAGAAAACATTAATGGAAGCTCTCAGCTGCAAGTCAAATGGAAAGGACCATAGGATACAGCAGCAAAACTGCTGGTATTAGCTTTTTGAAAATGCCATTTCCACTTATAAGATCATATCAGTTTCTGATGTTAGGCCATTTTACAGTGCCAGGGTCTTTGGTGACATGAACTTTCTTTTCTGTCTCATTAGTAGCTATGGCTGTAGTATCTGCAGAAATAATTACCATGACTTCCTCTCCACCAGGAATGGCTCCTCAGTTTGATGATTGCTGGCACTAATCTGAAACAGTGCTATTCCAAAAGCTCTTGAGTTAAGATTCTTGGACTTTCTCCAACAAGATGTGAAGGTTTAGTTGGTAGTTTGCCTCCTTTTCTCCTTCAGGATGCCTAACTGCTTCAGCCAGATTGGCTAACCTGGCCTGTGAATGGAAACATCTCTTGAATATGTCCTCTCCTCTCATTTGACACTGCTTCCATTTTCTTACGGGTCCTCCTCACCTCACACTTGGATTATCCACATTAGCTGCTGGTGGGGCTGCCTGCCTCAAGTCTCTCCACATTCCAATCCATCTTCCATTCAGCCACAAAAGTGATTTTCTTAAATTGTTAGTATGATCATATCATGCCCCCCAACTCGATAAACTCCAGTGACTTTTTGCTGCATCCAAGAGCAAATGCAAAATACTGTTTGACTTTAAAAGCTCTTCATAACCTAATGCCCTCCTACCTTTCCAGCCTTCTAACATCTTACTCTCCATCACCTATCTTTTGATCCAGTGATGCTGGCCTCCTGTCTTCCTTTAAGTCCTAATTAAAATTCTGTCTTTGGGGGCAGCTAGGTGGCATAGTGGATAGAGCACCAGTCCTAGAGTCAGGAAGACCTGAGTTCAAATCCAGCCTCAGACACTTAATAATTGCCTAGCCCCATGACCTTGGGCAAGCCACTCTCAACCCCATTCCCTAAAATAAAATTTAAAAAAAAAATCTGTCTTTGATAGGAAGCCTTTATCAACCCCTTTTATTTCTAGTAATTTCCCCTCTGCTAATTATTTCCTGATGATGATGTTTGTCCTTTGTTCTGGAAGAAGACCATAGCATCAGGGAGATGATGCCATGACAAGCAAATGAACTGAATTTGAGTGAGGAGATGCTGTGCTAAATCATCAGCTTCTCTTTCTTCTCCAGAGTGATCTGGATCCAGTGGCCAGATATGAATCAAGATGACTGGAGATGACCCTGGATGGGGAGCAATCAGAGTGAAGTGACTTGTCCAAGGTCACACAGCTAGTAAGTATCTAAGACTGGATTTGAACTCCGGTCCTCCTGACTCCAAGACCAGTGCTCTAATCACTGAGCCTCCTAACTTCCCTAATTATTTCCTTTTTACCCTGTTTATAGTTTACTTTGCATGTATTTGTTTGCATGTGTCTCCTACATGAGATTGTCAGCTCCTTGAGGGAAGTGATTTTTCTTTGCCACTTTTGCCACTCCAGTGTTTAGTACAGTCCTGGCATATAGTAGGTGCTTAATAAATGTTTACTGACTGAGATTGCATAGATTTAAGGAAGGACAAGGGTTTCTACTAGAATAAATAATTAGGCTTCAAGATACTGTAAGGGCCAAGGAAGGACTGGGCCCCAGCAACAACTGACCCATTAGACCAGTGTTTAGAAGATATAAATCTCAAAGTACATTCATTCTGAACTTTTGCATTCTTCCTCTGATGGAGGAGTCAATCCCAGGAGATTTAGGCTAAATCCTGTATTAGGGAACAGGTAGTTAGCAACATCTGGCTTCCACAAAGAACTCAAGGACAGAGGCTGAGCAGTAGCTTTTGGTAAATGCTGAAAGAAACCCACAAAGGAAATCATTAAGAAATTAATGATTCGGGGGGGGGGGGGGGGCCAGGTGGCGTAGTGGATAAAGCACCGGCCCTGGAAGCCTTGAACCAAAGTATGAGCCCTGCCAGGTTCTAAATATGAATATAACAAGAAACTAGCCTACAAGACACCTAAGGAGATCTCCATGGACATCAGTGGCTCTATAGGTCCCTTTGAAAACTATTATTCTATTCTTACCACCTTCACACAAAAGTCCACAAGTATTTGGTAAGAATTAACAATTATTAACATACCCAAAACCAACAGATCAAAGAGCTTTGCTTTTCTATTGAGAAGGGTTGCTGACCCCTCTAACTTAGGAGATGAATGTTAGGTACCTAAGTCTCAGAGCGGTCAAGTGACTTGTTCACTGTCACAGTGATAATAATTAAAGTTGAGATTTTAATCTAGAACTTTCTAACTCCAAGTCTAGCATTTTCTAGCTATTACATAAGGCATAAATGGTACCTAGCTCTGATGGATTCTCACCCAGACAGGATCAGGGACTGAAGGATGGTTACCATTTCAGTTTGCAGCAGCCATTCCTAGAAGAAAAGATAAGAAGTGGCTTATGCTTTTATCCTTTGGGGCAAAGCATTGACAATAAGTGTTAGCATGCTAAATAAGAATGCAATCATCTTGCCCTATTTCATTCCCAAATCATTTGTTTAGTAAGTATTTATGAGGTAAAAACTAAGCAAGTAGCACTGGGCTAAGCACAGTGAGGGATAAAAATAAAAAATATCTGGCAGGAAGTTGGAGATGTGAGTTTAGAGATCAACAGAGAGATTGGGGCAGGATAGGTAGGGTTAAAAAGGATCAACATGAAGCTGGTAATTAAATGCGGAGGAGCAGATGAGATTACTAGGTGAAGTAGTATAGAAGGAAAAGAGAAGAGGGTCAAGGACAGGACCCTGAGGGACAGACACCTCCAGTTAGAGTGTATGATCTAGAGGAGGATACAGTAAAGGAGACTGAGAAGGAGAGGTCAGAGAGGTAGGAAGAAAACCAGGAGAGCAATGTCCCCAAAACCTAGGAGAACACCCTAAAAATTTTTCTACTAGGTCTCAGGCTTTTGATATGCATTAAATTATACTGGTTTTAGGTCCTTGTCTTTTATCCCCAACCTCCTACTCCCCATATTTTGGTGGTATTATCATCTTATGAAAAGTCATATTAATCTTTTTCAGTGAAATTTTATTTAAGTTTATTTAGGTAATCTAGATAGGTGAATAACCTTGCTTGGTGAAACAGTCTAAAAATGAATAATTTTTCTTGATGGAGTAGCCCAAAAATGTGCTGTCATAAAAGGAGGTATGAAAGAGGATCATTGCATCTGGTTTGATATCTCCATGTTCAATATTTTTGTTTTGTTTCTAGAAAAATGGGAGTGACTTCAGATACTTTATCAACATATACAAGTCACCAACCATATGCCAGATTTCAAAAGGAGCTGTTTTTCTGTGAAAGTCCTGTGCTTTTCTAGGCATCAGTGGGCAACCAGTTTCATTGTCCATCTGTTCTCTCTCATTCTTGGTACATTATCATACCACTCCTTTTTCTGATCCTACACCATCTTTTCAATGTTTCTTTCTCCACTTTTTAAGCCTGATTTTATTGAGAAGCAGTGTGGCCTAATGGATAAGTTCACATACTCTCCTATACTTCCTGACAGTGCAACTGAGAGCAAATCACTTCCATTTGATTTAACAGATATTTTAAATAGATATGAGCATTATACTAGGTTGAGGATCAGAAAAATAAAGACAATCTCTCCCTTCAAGCATTTATGTTCTATGTGGTTCCCGTATCTGTAGGTCTGACCTTATAATGTTGTGAGGCTCAAATAAAATAATATATGGATGGAAGGCTCTTTTTAGGCAAAGTGCCAGAGAAATGTCAAATATTGTTATTGACTACATTCAGTTCTAGGATTCAGGACAAACAGCTTGGCAGAGTAGCTGGACAGCTGGCCTCAGAGGATGAAATCAAAGACCAACCTCTCTGTCTGTGTACACCATGCCAGATGCCGGTCATTCAAAGACAAAAAACAACCCAGTCCTGACCCTCAAAGAGCTTTCAGTCTATAAGGGATACAATTCTTATACATCTAAGTCAATATAAAATAGCTACAAAATGATTTCAATGTGCTATAATAGTAGGGAAAATTAGGAAAGATTTCCTGTAGGAGGTGGTATTAGAAAGAGGCTTTGAAGGGAGGGAGGTATTTTAAGAAGGGAACAGAAATAGAATTCTAGACATGAAAGACAGCCTAAACTATAGTTAGGAGAGATGGAATGTGTACGGAGAATATTAAGGAGATCAGTCTGGTTGAACCATGTAGTATGTAAAGGCAAAATAATATATAAACCAGATTGTGGAGGATTTTTTTTAAACTTAATTTTTATTTTTCCCCCTCGATACACGTAAACAAAAAAGTTGGTAACATTCTTTTAAAAACGTTTTGAATTTTCTTCCTCTCTCCCTTCTTTTCCTCCCCCTCCTTAAAAAAGCATTAAATTTTCTATAAAACATACATGTGCAGTCATGCAACATATTTCCATATTAGCTATGTAGCAAAAGAAAATACAAACCAAAAAAAAAAAAAAACCAACAACCCCAGAATAATAACGAAAAAAGTGTGCTTCATTCTGTTTCCAGATACCATCAGTTCTTTCTCTGGAGGTGCGTAGTATTTTTCATTATGAGTCCTTCAGAATTATCTTGAATAATTCTAACTGCTGAGAATAACTAAGTCATTCCCAATTGGTCATATATTATATTATTGTTACTGTGTACAGTGTTCTGGTTCTGCTCACTTCACTTTGCATTGGGTCTTATAAGCCTTTGCAGGTTTTTCTGAAATCAGCCTGCTTATCATATTTTTTTGCACTATAATTTCATCACAATCATATACCACAACTTGTTCAGTCATTCCCTAATTAATGTATATCTCCTGACTTTCCAATTCTTTGCCCCCACAAAAAGACCTGCTATAAATATTTTTGCACTTGTAAGACCTTTTACTTTTTTCTTTGGTCTCTTTGGACTATAGATGTGGTAGTCGGATTATTAGGGCAAAGGGTATGCAATTTGGTTGGCCTCTAGGCATAGTTCTAAATTGCTGTCCAGAATGATTGGATCTGTTCACAACTGCACTAACAGTGAATTAGTGTCCCAATTTTCCCCTCCAGCATTTGTCATGTTCCTTTTCTTTCATATCAATCAATCTGATATGTATGAGTTGGTACTTTGGAGTTCTTTTAATCTGCATTTTTCTAATCAATGATGATTTAGAACATTTTTTCATATGATTATAAATAGCATTGATTTCTTAAACTGCTTATTCATAGACTTTAATCGCTTATCAGTTGAGAAATGATTTGTATTCTTATAAATTTGAATCAGTTATCTATATATTTGAGGAACTAGACCTTTATCAGAGAAACTTTCTGTAATTCTTTTTTTCTGTTTTCTTGCTTTCCTTCTCATCTTGGCTGCATTGGTTTGATTTGTGCAAACTCTTTAATTTGATGTAATCAAAATGCATTTTGCATCCTGTAATGTTTTCTGTCTCTTGTTTGGTCATAAATTATTCCCTTTTTCATATGCTCCCCTCATTTGCTTATTATATCACCCATCATGTCCAAATCATGTATCCATGTTGACTTCATCTTGATATTCAGTGTCAGATTGTTCTACACCTAGTTTCTGCCAAACTGCTTTCCAATTTTCCCCAGCAATTTTTGTCAGATAGTGAATTCTTTTCTCAAAATCTTGAGTTTTTGAGTTTATCAAATACTGAATTATTCTGACCATTTACTACTGTTAGCCAGTACCAGGTTGTTTTGATGATTATAACTTTCTAATACAGTTTGAGACCTGGTACCGCTAAGCCATCGTCCTTAACATTTTTTTAAAATTGTTTCCCTTGTTATTCTTGAGCTTTAGTTCTATCAGATGAATTTTATCATTTTTCTAGCTCTTTAAAATAATTTGTTCATAGTTTGATTGAATAAATAATTTAGGTAGCATTATCATTTTTTTTTATATTGACTCAACCTATTTAACCATGAGCCCTAAATAGTTCTCCATTTATTGATATCTGACTTTATTTGTGGGAAAAGTGTTTTCTAGTTATATTCATATAATTCCTGGATTTGTCTTGGCAGGGAGATGCCCAAAAACTTTCAGTTATTTTACATGGAATTTCTGTATCTCTAGAAATGCTAATGATTTGTGTGTTTATTACATTCTGCACCTTTATATATTTCACCTATTTTTTTATTTGATTTTCTAAGTCTACCATGGTGTCATCTGCAGAAAGTGTTAGTTTTGTTTTCTCATTGCCTATTCGAATTCATTCAATTTCTTTTGCTTTTTTATTACTACAGCTAGCATCTCTAGAACAATATTGAATAATAGTGGTGGTAATGACATCCTTGCTTCACTCCTGATCTTATTTGTGGAGGGTTTTAAATGCCAAACACATAAATTTGTCCTTAGAGGCAATAGAGAGCCACTGGTGGGACAAGTAAAGACATGTACTTTTGGAATATCACTTTTGGCAACTACGTGTGGGATGGATTGGAATAGAAAAACAGTGTGGCATAGTGTATAGAGATGCCTAGGAATCATGAAAACCTGCATGACGAAAAGACTTGCCATGACTGAACCGCCTCTGTGGTCATTTTGCTATTTCATTTTTAAAATGCTGCAACAAAATGAAGGAGCCATTGATTGTCAGGGAAGGGTGGGTGGGAAAGCTTGAGCATCTCAAGCCAACAGAAATCTGAGGTTTTTTCCCATCAATGAAGTACATTTCAGGGACTGTTGGACCAGAGTTGGCTTTATTCTTGAACATCACCAAGTAGCCTAAGGAAGTCCTCATGCAAATGGCATGAGCCATTAATTTCTTCAGGCCATACCAGGTCTTAACTCTGGAGAGATAGAGTGAGGGATATGAATTGATTCTCCTGGTGAAGAGCAAACAAGTATGAAGAGTGAACTAGATGCCAGTTGGTCATCAGAGGTTGAAAATAGACTAATTAAAGTGTAGATGCCTACTGAGAGTTATTGTAAAGACAGCTATTTTAGCATGCAGTTTTGACAGTATCATTTTTTAGTGTGTGAACGTAGTGTGGATGTGGCCAGTTTCTTTTACTGACATTTAACCCTACTCCTATGCTATGCAAATTAGGCTAAGGAAATCCATACTCCATAATATAAAATGCAAAGGATCTGCTGGTGATGGAACAACAGCAACCAGTGTGCACCCATGTACGGAATGAAACATATGGCGGGGACTAGCCCTTTGTGTAGTGGAATAGACTGAGTGCCTGTCTCTGCAGTGCTTTGAAAGGGCAGCATAGGCCTCACCTGCCTCTGAACTCTAGTTTCTCTTTCCTGTCCTGCCTCAGTTTGCCATGATGCAGCCATCCCCCCTGATAACTGACCAGAAACTCCCACTCCTTTGGTTTAGCTAACAAAGGAGAAGATCATTGTCTCCAGAAAAACTTTACTAAAATATTACCTGTTGCCTGGGCTGGAGGAGTGTATCCCTAGAGTCCATTCCTGGTTAGAGTATCAGATGGCCTGTCAACCTGGGAAGGCGCAGATCCTGACCCTGAGGGACATTTCAATAGGCCAGATGGTTGAGCCCTGGTTGAATAGGGGGCGGGGACTGGGGCAGGGGCCTGAAGCCTGGACCAGAAAAGGCAGCCCTGGCTATTTGAGGAATAGCATGAAAGCAGGGCCTGGATGAAGAGTTGGGGGAAAAGGATGCTTAGACTGGTTTGTCCTATATCTTAATCCTTCTCCAGGGCCTTAACTATGACAGAAATAGTTTGAAAGAAAATTGCCGATGAGTTTTGTGACATCACCCATGAATCCTGGCAGATCACCACTTGGCCTTTTCCTCCCACTGAACTGAATAGTCAGAAGCTTCATTACTTCAGTGACTGGATCAGCTTGTTTGGATGCTAGGCCCTAAACAGACTCCAGTTCCTGATTTAGAGCATATGCCTATCCTTCCCTCCTTCCTTAGCTCTACTCCTCCATTTCTACGAATAAAGGAGGAGATAGTCTAGGTATTTGACAGTAGAATTGTTTGGATTAAACAATTTAAATGCTGGGTAGGTATTGCCTTAAAATTTTATTGGATGCTTCAGGTGAATTGATTTCCAAAATAAGCAGAAGCAAATTGTCAGACCAGTTTCAAGGTGAGATGAGAGTGAATTTCAGAGAATCTCAGTGGGCCATTCATTACATTCCCTACAAACTTGTTACTGCCTACCTGAGAGATAATCATCCAGCTTCTGCTTAAAGACCTCCATTAAAGGGGTATCTCATACCTGCATTAGCTCATTCCACTTATGGCTCGATTCATTAGGAAGCATTCTCTAATATTAGTTTAAATCTGCTTTTTTGTAGCTTCTTAGCTGAGACTCCTGACAGATCAGTCACAATTTTCTTCCATATGACATTTCAAATTATTAAAAACAACTGTCATACATTCCCTCTGTTCCCAGACACCTCCCAGTCTTTTCTCCAGGCTTAACATCACCAATGCATATATCCCCCATCAGCAGAGAGAACAATATATAAAGGACTACCAGTGGAGTCTGGAGCCCTGAGTTCTAGCACTGACCTTATTCTTTTCTTTTAAATCATTTCATATCTCTGAGCCAAATTTCATTTGCTCATAAAATGGGGATAATGACCAGACTTACCTACCTCACAGGTCTCTGAAGAAGCTCTAATCAGAATAGCTATGAAAATAATTTATGGAGCATTACACAAATTTCAACGATTTGATGACACTTTTTGATTTATTTATTTGTCCTACCCTTTTCTTTCTAAATTAGCCTAGGAGTTCTGGAGACAATTAAAAAAATTCTACTTTTCCCTATATCAGATTTCTTCCCTTTTTAGAGTCTGAATAAGATTAATGTCTCAGATCATCATTTTCTCCATCCACATGCATTTTAGGTGTTCTCTGTTGGAATACAAATTTGGTCTTTTTCTTGCTTCAGTTCTTAAATTTTATACTTTTAATTATTTTTTAATTTTGTACTAATTGATACAGCATTGTCCGATATTAGTTGATGTTGAATGCCAACTAGGCACAGCTGAGGGGGACTTTAGCCACTCATTTGTTGTTAGAAGATTTATTCTGAACTGCCTCTTCAGGGGGGAAGCAATCTGGGCAATTATATGCTTTAATTCCTAACTCATCTGCGGGGCCTAGTAGGGTCAGGAATTTTAGTACCTGTCCTTTGTTTTTTTGAGGGTGTTCCACAGTAATCCTCTGCAAACATGCTGGAGTGGACATTTTTTCTAGTTAATACAGTATAATTACATCCCTCCCCTCTCAAGCGAGAGCACATGGAAGTTCTCATCATTGCTTATTTCTCTGGGACTATAGTAGATCTTAATAATACTGTAGATGGAGTTTTTTGGAAAACCATCTTTGCTGGTATAATTTTCTTCTCCTTTACTCTTGACCAAATTTACAATACAAAAGCCTCAGCATCTGAGTGGTGCCAACAGAACTTCCTTTCTTAACCACTCTCTGTATAATCCTTTCTTTGTGCAGGGATGGTGAAAGTAGATTGTTACATAGGAATCAGTTTGCTCTCCTCCAGAGAATCAAAAGAAATCCCTTATGAAGGGCTTACAGACCTGTAAGTTACATGCTAACCTTCCCAAGATTGCCAGAATGTAAATTAGCTGTTAGAAACTGACTGGTACGGAATATTTGTTCTCTCTCAGACAAGGGTACATCTGCCTAGCCATTGGAAAATATTAACTTTCATTGTTCCTCAGAGGGATACAGTTTTGATATATGTTGATTTTGCCGTGTTTCCCGATGGCCAGTAAACATTTGGCATTTGACAGAAGACAAGAGGAAACATATTTTTTAAAGAAAACTAATTCTGCATCCTTCTTCCAAAGGCTTTAGTGACAGATATAAGTGAAAAATCACTGGCAGATTTCTCAGCCCATACAAGGGAGAATGAAAATTAATATGGGAGTAAGGGCCTTTTGTCATGGAGAATTTGCAGCCTGTGCTGTGTTCCTTGACTTGAATTGTGCAAGGTTGTGCTAGTGACATCTCTCCATTTCTTGTACCTGGTGTTGACAATAATGGCCTTCTCAAATCCCAGCATTCTCATGGTGAGAGTTTGGTTATTCTAGTCACCTAGTCACTAGGGGAATAAGCCCCCTATATAGAGTTCATATACAACAAGAAAACAGTCTTAGTGGCCCCCAGACTAGAGTTGAGAAAATGTACCCACTGAAGTGAGCAGAGCCAGAGAACATTATACACACTAACAGCAACACTGGGTGGGTTGGTCAACTATGATGAACTTGTTCATTTCGGCAATCCAATAATCAAAAACAATTCTAAAAGACTTGTGATGGAAAATACCATCCGTATCCAGAGAGGGAACTATGGAGTTTAAATGCAAACCAAAACTTACTATCTTCAATCTTTAAACATTGTCTTATGTATCATATTTTTTCCTATTTTGATCTGATTTGTCTTGAACAGCATGATGAATATGGATTTATATTTAACATAGTTATACATATACAACCTATACTTGATTGCTTTCTGTCAAAGGGAGGGGGAAGAGAGAGAAGGGAGAGAGGGACAGAATTGTGAAACCCAAAAACCTTGCAAAAAGAATGAGTGTTGAAAACTATCATTTCATGTTGATGGAAAAATAAATAAAATATTAAAGAAGATATATCTACTTCCTTTCTCTACAAAAGTGGGGGATTATGAATTTGGAAATGGTGTTTCCATAGGCACAGTTGGTTGATTAAATCGAACTGCTTTTATCTTCTTTTTAATAGCATTTTTATTTTGTTTTACTTTTTTTCAGTTAATAAGCATTTACTTTCTCTCTCTCTCCCACCTGTCCTTTCTCCATTAGAAAAAAGGAAAAATTAAAAACTCTTGTAACAAATACAGATAATCAGACAAAAGCACATCCCTACATTGACTATGTCCAAAAATGTCATTCTACATTTTAAGTTCATTATCTCTACAGGAGGTGAGAAACTTGTTTCATCATGAGTCCTCTGAAATAATGTTTGCTAATTTTTTAAATTAACTTTAAAAAATAATATTTTATTTTTTCCTAATTACACGAAAATCCAATTTTTAGCATTCAATTTTTAAACATTTTGAGTGCCAAATTTTTCTCCTTCTTGAGACAGTAAGCAATCATGTAAAATATTCCCATATTAGGAATGTTGTTAAAAAACACAGACCAAAAGGGAAAAAACAGCAAAAAAGTGAAAAAAAATAGTATTTGATGCTTAGCTTCTATCTGCATTCAAACTCCATTGGGTCTTTCTTTGTATATGGATAACATTTTTCATTACAAATCTTTGGAACTGTCTTGGATCATTATATTGCTGAGAATCAATAAGTTATTCACAATTGATCATCCTATTGTACTGCTGATACTATGTTCAATATTCTCCTGGTTCTGCTCACTTTACTTTGCATAAGTTATTATAAGTCTTTCTGTCAAATACGACAACTTGTTTGGTCATTCCCCAATTGATGGTATCCCTTCGATGTCCAATTCTTTGCCACCACAAAAAAAGATGCTATGAATATTGTATATGTGGGTATTTTCCCCTTTTTTATGATCTCTTTGGGATAAAAACCTAGTAGAGATATTGCTGGATCGAAGTTTTATAGCCCTTTTTACATAGTTCCAGATTGCTCTCAGAATAATTGGATTAGTTTACAACTCCATCAACAATTCATTAGTGTTCCAGTTTTCAATCATGATTGGTTATTGCATCAATCAGCATTCTTAAACCTTTCAAAGTTGTCTTTTCAGTGTTGTTGTTATATAAATCTTAGATAAACATGTCCAAAACAAAACTCATTTCTTTCTCCCTCAGCTCTTCCTCTTTCCTACCTTCCTTATTACTCTAGAGGGCAATATTATCTTCAAAGTTTCCCAGCCTCTCAACCTGAGATTTTGTCATCCTCAACTCCCTATCTGTCACCCTCCATATCTAATCTGTTACCAGTTGATTTCACATCTGTTAACCTCTCTCAAATAGGCCTTCTTCTCTCCTCTGACATTGCCACCACTTTAATGAAGGCCATTATTACCTCTGGCCTAGACTATGGCAATAACCTGCTGGTGGGTCTACCTGCCTCAAATCTCTCCCCACTCCAATGCATTCTCCATTCAGTCACTAAAATGATGTTCCTAAAATCCTAGTCTGATTATGTCACCCGCCTCCCACTAAAAATGCAGATCTAATCATGTCACTCTTCCTTTTCAGTAAACTCCAATGACCTCCTATTTCCTCCAAAAACAAATGCAAAATACTGTTTGACAAATAAAGTCCTTTATAACCTGTCCCCCCCCCCCCACCTTTCCAGTCTTCTTACATCTTAGTCTCTAACATATACTTTTTGTTCCAGTGATATGGGGCCTCCTGGCTGTTCCATGAACAACACACTCCATCTCTCAGCTCTGTCCCTTCTGGAGCTCTATCCCTCCTCTGAATCTGAATACTGATTTCCCTGGCTTCCTTTAAGTTTTAACTAAAATGTTGTCTTTGACAGGATACTCTTTCCCACCCCCTCTTAATTCAGTGACTTCCCTCTGTTATTTCTTATTTATCCCATGTCTAGCTAGCTTTGTATTTAATTGTTTTATAGGTGATCTCCCCCATTTGATTACAAGCTTTTGAAAACAAGGATCTGTCTTTTGCCACTTTTTATATTCCCAGAACTTAGCATATATCCTGACATATTATAAAGTCTAATAAATGTTTATTGGCTGATTGATCCTTTTCCTAGTTTTTTTCACTACACTCTCCATGAATTCATACACATCTTCTCAGGTTTCACCAAAACTTCCATGACGTCTTATGGGATAATACTATTCTATTACATTCATATACCATAGTTTGTTTAACCCTTCATTAATTGATGGGCACCCCATTAGTTTCCAGTTCTTTTCCACTACAAAAAGAGATGCGATGCATATTTTTGTACAAATGAATGCTTTTAAAAAATATCTTTGGGGATACAGGCCTAGTACTTATTCTCTTTCTTTTAAAATCTTTGTTATAATGGAAGCCTTTCTGAATAGAAGGAGAAGGAATGGAATATAGTACAAAAGCAATGTGATATAAAACCAAAAAGTTCCAATTTTTAAATATCAAAGGGAAAAAAAAGATAGACATTCAGCAGTCAGGTTGTCTGCTACCAGGTGAACTCTGCTGTTTTCATTGTAGATACCAGATTAGGCCCTGCCCAGTAAGAATTACTTTCTTCTACTTTGCATTTTAATTTCTTGTACCTTCAAGAAATGCTGTTGCTTGGGGTTGATGGTAGAATAATAATGGGCAATGAAAAGAAAGAAGACAAAAGTAACTAAACTCTTGTTTGTCTTTTTTTTTTGCCAAGAGGAATGATTGGCCAGAAAAGTAGAGCACAAAAAATGGCTAATGTAGAGTAGAAACTCAAGATAAACAAGAGTATATAAGTCCCTACCATTCCTGAGTTCAAATCACTTGATTCAAACATGCTACATTCCATGATATGGAAAGAAGTTACAGAAATAAATGCTATTTTCAGTGTTGTTTGAAAGGAGAATAGGAAAGGTGACACTGGACTAGAGAAGGACAAATATTTTGATTTTTAAAAAAGGAACAAAGAAGTCTGCACAGTATATTTCAATAAACTTGATTTCAAATGCTGGCAAAATCTTTAGTGCTTCAATGGATCACTAAAGAGCTCATGAGCATGTTTTCTTTAAAACTGTGACTTACAGTCCATCCAAACCTTCCAGTCCTATTTGATTCTTCAGAAGGAGGGGTCCACCTAACATATTAAATGTCATTTTATATTTCTCCTGGCATAACATTGATACCATTGGAATTCCCTGCTTATTCACCTGCCATTCCTTATTCTTGTTCCATGATTGGCCCATCTCCTTGATTAATCATAAATATCTTTCATATCTTTATACTTATTCTAGAGTCTTTCTTCATTGATTATAAGTTATATCCTAGTTTTACCAGGTATGTATCTTTCCTTTGCCCTTTGCATAACTTGAGATTTTGATTCTTTGAAATTTTTGATGTTCTAGAATGTGTAGCCCTGTGGTATCTACAGAAGAATTTATAGTATTTTTAAAAAAGTTTTTTCCCAAGTATCTTGAGAGTCATTGAAAATAATTGTGCAATTTTTCACATAAAATCTAGTTTGCTTTCTTTAATAAATTGATTTCAGGATCCAGTTTTCTATCTTATATAGATAGTATAGATGAACATTTCATCCATCATTTAACACTTTAAGCTTTAGGATTTTGCAGACAGAATTCATTCTTAGGTTTTCTTTTTTCTTTTTCTTTTTTAGTTTTTGCAAGGCAATGGAGTTAAGTGGCTTGCCCAAGGCCACACAGCTAGGTAATTATTAAGTGTCTGAGACCGGATTTGAACCCAGGTACTCCTGACTCCAAGGCCAATGCTCTTATCCACTGTGTCACCTAGCTTCCCCCTTAGGTTTTCTTAAGACTAATTTATATAGAGAAGCAGCAGGGCTAAATGTCAGCAAAAGAAACTGGCCAGGTATACACTATGTACTTTATAAAACAAATCACACAAAAAAAGATGCTATAAAAAGTACATGTTAAAATAGCTGTCTGTCTACGCATTAATTCTCAGTAGACATTTGAAATTTAATCAGCCTATTTTCAGCCTCTGAGAACCAACTGTCCTCTAATTAATTCTTTGTACTTGTTTGTTCTTAATAGGATCCCCAGGAAAATCAAGTAATTTTCCTTACTCTGTTTCTTCTCTCTTAAGACCTGTTTGACATTCAGCAATAAGAGAAGAAAAAGAAATTGAAGGAATTAGAATTGAGAAGGAAGAGACAAAACTAATACTCTTTGCAGATGACATGATGGTCTATCTAGAGAATCCCAAAAAATCATCTAAAAAACTACTGGAAACAATTAGCAACTTCAGCAAAGTTGCAGGATATAAAATAAACCCTCATAAAATCCTCAACTTTTCTATATATAACTAGCAAGATATAGCAGGAAGAGCTAGAAAGAGAAATCCAAATCAAAGTAACCTCAGACAATACAAAATACCTGGGAGTCTATTTGCCAAGGAAGACTCATAATCTTTTTTGAAACAATTATAAAACACTTCTCACACAAATAAAATCATATTTAAATAACTGGGCAAACATCAACTGCTCATGAATAGGTTGAGCTAATATAATAAAAATGACAATTCTACCAAAACTAAACTACCTGTTTAGTGCCCTACCGATCAAAATTCCAAAAAGTTACTTTAATGAGTTAGAAAAGGTTTTAAGTAAACTCATATGGAGAAATAAAAAGTCAAGAATTTCCAGGGATTTAATGAAAAAAGTGCAAAAGAAGGCAGCTTAGCCCTACCAGATCTAAAATTATATTATAAAGCATCAGTCATCAAAACTGTCTGATATTGGCTAAGAAACAGAGTGATAGACCAGTGGAATAGACTAGGTGCAATAGCAGGAAATGATTATAGTAATCTGCTGTTTGATAAACCCAAAGAGTCCAGCTATTGAGATATAAACTCTCTTTGATAAAAACTACTGGGAAAATTGAAAGTTAGTATGGAAGAAACTTAGATTTAGACCAACACCTCACACCCTTTACCAAGATAAGATCCAAATTGATACAGGATTTAGACATAAAAAACAATATTAAAAGCAAACTAGAAGATCAAGGACTAGTTTACCTGTCAGATCTATGGATCCGTTTATGACCAGGGAAGACATGGAGGACATGATTAAAAACAAACTAGATGACTGCGATTACAATAAATTAAAAAGCTTTTGCACAGACAAAACCACCATAACAAAGATCAAAAGAAATGTAATAGGGCAGCTAGGTGGCAAAGTGGATAGAGCACCAGGCCCAGAATCAGGAGTACCTGAGTTCAAATCCAGCCTTAGACACTTAATAATTACCTAGCTGTGTGGCCTTGGGCAAGCCACTTAATACCACTGCATTGCCAAAAAAAAAAAAAAAAGAAATGTAATAAACTGGGAAGCAATCTTTACAACTAGTATTTCTGACAAAGGACTCAATTCTAAAATATACAGAGAACTGAGTCAAATTAAAAAAAAAAAAACTTTCCCCAATTGACAAATGGTCAAGGGATATGCAAAGGTAATTTACAGATTAGGAAATCAAAGTGATCCATAGTCAAATGAAAAATTGCTTTAAATCATTACTTATTAGAGAAATGCAAATTAAAGCATCTCTTAGGTTCCACCTCATACCTCTCAGACTGGCCAATATGACCAGAACGGACAATGATCAATGTTGGAAGGAATGTGGGAAATCTGGAACACCTAATACTTTGTTGGTTGAGCTGTGAACTCATCCAACCTTTCTGGAGAGCAATTTGGAATTATGCCCAAAGGGCAACAAAAATGTACATACCCTTTGATCCAGCAATACCACTACTGTGTCTATACCCTGAAGAGATGATGAAAAAGGGTAAAAACATCACTTGTACAAAAATATTCATAGCGGCCCTGTTTGTGGTGGCAAAGAATTGGAAATTAAGTAAATGTCCTTCAATTGGGGAATGGCTTAGCAAACTGTGGTATGTGTATGTTATGGAACACTATTGTTCTTTTAGAAACCAGGAGGGATGGGAATTCAGGGAAGCCTGGAGGGATTTGCATGAATTGATGCTGAAAGAGATGAGCAAAACCAGAAAAACATTGTACACCCTAACAGCAACATGGGGTTCATGATCAACCTTGATGGACTTGCTCATTCCATCAGTGCAACAATCGGGGACAGTATGGGACTGTCTGCATTGGAGAATACCATCTGTATCCAGAGAAAAAACTGTGGAGTTTGAACAAAGACCAAATACCTTTAATTTTGAAAAAAAAACAAAAAACTGACATCTTATTGTCTGATCTTTCTATCTCCTATACTTTATGTTTCTTCCTTAAGGATATGATTTGTCTCTCATCACATTCAATTTGGATCAATGTACAACATGGAAGCAATGTAAAGACTGGCAAATTGCCTTCTGTGGGGGGTGGGGGGAGGGAAGCAAGATTAGGGGAAAAATTGTAAAACTCAAAATAAATAAAATCTTTAAAAGGAAAAAAAGGCCTGATTGACAGTAAGACCTGAAGAAATCGACTGTATAGAATCATCCTGAATAGAATCAAATCATTTAACTTCTGTCTACCTCAGTTTCCTCACCTACAAAATAAGGATAATAAAAGCACTTATCTCCGCAAAGTTGTTATAAGGATCAAATAAGATGTAACCGTAAAGCATTCAATACAGTATCTGGCTAAATACTACAGAAATGTGTGTTGTTGTCATGCTATCTATATGAGGACTTCCTTAGGCTATTTGGTGACATTCGAGGATGAAGCCTACTTTGATCCTACAGTCCCTGAAACATGCTTCATTGATGGAAAAAACAAAACAGATTTCTATTGGCTTGAGATAGTGAAGCCTTCCCACCTACCCTTCCCTCACAATCAATGACTCCCTCATTTTATTGAAGCATTATAAAAATAAAATAGTAAAATGACCACAGAGGTGGCTCGGTTATGGCAAGTCTTTCGGTCATGAAGGTTTTCCTGATTCCTAGGCATCTCTATACACTAGGCCACACTGTTTCTCTGTTTTAATCCATCCTTCACATTGCTGCCAAAGTACACTCCTGCATATGTCTGACCACTGACTCTGTTGTCTTTAGGACAAACTTCTGTGTTGGGCATTTAAAGCCCTCCACTCTCTGGTTCTTCCCTACCTTCCTAAGGTTTTTCTGTGATTCCCTCTTCACATACTCTATGGTTCAGTCAAATTGGTCTCCCATGTTATACAGGGCCTGTATGCATCTTATTTCACTTTCTTAATATTCTTTGAAGGCATTAAGATTCCAAAGAGATATTTATTTCCTTTCCCTCTCTCTCTAGAATGCTAGCACTGCATCTTTATTCAACTAGAAGTATTTGTTCAAAAATATTTAGTTTTCCGGTTTTATCTGTACACTATCTTCATTTGACTATTTCAGATAAAAGGCCTATGTGATGTTAATGCCTTCCTTTATGTTTACATATATATATATATATATATATATATATATATATATATATTTATACTCTTTTTATGTATCCAGTTATGAGAAATAGCAAGTTCTATCCCATCCTTCTCCTTTCTGTACTAGTCTATCCTTTTTATTCTCTCTTCTCTTTTCCCACTTAAAATTTTTAGAAAAGAACTAATCTCCCCCACTAGGACTTCATTTTTTTTCCCTTAATTTTAACCTCTTCATTACTTTTTGGACAAGTTAAGGTTCTGAAGGGATCCTTGTTTCTTCTTTAATCAAAATATTAGCACTAAATCTACATGCAATCTCTTCCAAATGTTTCAAAAAATCAATCTAATTTCTCTTCACTCTTTTCACTCGTGCATTTGCATTTTAGTTCCTTACTCAGCTATGGAATTTTCATCAGAAATTCTCAGAAGTTGGGGAGTGGCTAGGTGGTGCAGTGGATAGAGCACCAGACCTGGAGTCAGGAATACCTGAGTTCAAATCCGACCTCAGACACTTAATCATTACCTAGCTGTGTGGCCTTGGGCAAGCCACTTAACCTCATTTGCCTTGCAAAAATTTAAATAAAAAAGGAACTCTTGAAACTTGGCCATTATATTAAAGATCAAGTTTTCCCACTGTATGATTATACTCAGCTTTTTAGTTTGTTTTTGTTGTTGTTGTTATTGTTGTTTTGTTTTTTGCAAGGCAATGGGGTTAAGTGACTTGCCCAAGGCCACACAGCTAGGTAATGATTAAGTGTTTGAGGTCGGATTTGAACTCAGGTTCTCCTGACTCCAGGGCCGGGGCTCTATCCACTGCACCACCTAGCCACCCCCAAAACTTAGCTTTTTAAGATAAATTATTTTTGGTTATAAGTCTTTTCTTTCTGGAATATGATATTCCATTTGTAGTAGAATCTACTATGGCTTATATGATCTTTGATTCTTTAGTACTTGAACTGCTTGTTTCTGATACTTATGACATTTTTAAAAAATTGAAACTCTGGATTTTAGTTATGGCATTTCTGGAACTTTTCCTTTTATGATTTATTTCCAGAGGTTATTGGCAACTTTCTTTCTTTTGCTCTTTTGCTCCTAATAGGTCTGGGCAGTTTTAATTTATGATTTCTTGACATAGACTATCTAATCTTTTTTTTATCATGGTTTTCAGGGAGTCCGGTGATTCTTAAATGTCCTTGTCTTGTTTGGGAAATCACTTGGCAGGAAGAGCTAAAAAGAGAAATCCCATTCAAAGTACCGCAGACAATATAAAATACCTGGGAGTCTATTTGCCAGGGCAGACTCCACCACTTTTTGAAAACAATTATAAAACACTTCTCACACAAATAAAATCAGATTTAAATAACTGGGCAAACATCAACTGCTCATGAATAGGTTGAGCTAATCTAATAAAAATGACAATTCTACCAAAACTACCTGTTTAGTGCCCTACCAATCAAAACTCCAAAAACGTACTTTAATGAGTTAGAAAACGTTTTATAACATTTATAACATTTTTATGACATTTCTTTCTGTCTCAGAGTCATTGATTTCTGTTGGGTCTATTCTAGTTTTCAAGGAGTCCATTACTAGGTTAAAATTAGGTGCATTTTTTCCCTAAGCTACTTATTCTCCTTCCATTTCTTTCCCCCAGAGTTTTATTTCAGTTTTTATATCGAGTTTGGTAAAGGGCAGTGAGCCGGAAGGAAGATATGACTTCCTCTTGTCTATGCTCTAGAAGGTTTGGATTACACAGTAGAGAAAACCCACAGATAAACTACATGTATACAGTTAAGGAATTTTGTCGAGAGATCAACTTGATAGCAAAGTCGATTGAGATGAATATTTCTAAATATCAGAATGTAAGGGAACTCCAAACTCCTAGAGAATCACCAAGGTCAGGACAGCATTCTGGCTGCAAACAGTCTTTAGGCACATAAAGTTAGGTTTAAACAATATTGATAAAATATAAATAATCTACTTACACTATGGGGGACTGAGAGTGAAATGAAATCAGAAAGATAGGTTTGAAATTTGCTTCTGGTGTTTGTTAACTCTAATATGGTGGACAGATAATGTACCCATTCGGAGCCTTAGTTTCCTTATCTGTATGACTGATGTTCTTGTTCTTGTTATGAGTAGTTTGCAAGCACAATATGAGTCAACAGCATGATATGGCTAGAGCAACCTTAACCTGTGTTGAGAGTCATGTCCAGAATGAGGAAGGCAAGAATTTCATTGTCCTCTGTCCTGATTTCACCAAACCTCAAAGACCCTATTCAATTCTGAATGCCTCTTTTCAGATGGGATTTGATAAGTCAAGTCTAGAAGGCTGTGACTGGAATAGTGGAAGTCAAATTTCTACCTTAAGATTGTTTTAATACCTGAGGGCATCTGCCTGCAGCAGAGATGGGACTGAGGACATGGAGGGAAAAAGAAGTCATGATAACTCTTTTCAAGGATTTAAAGGACTATTTTTTAGGAATAAAAATTAGACTTGTTACACTTGACGCCAGAGAGTGGAACCAGGAGCAATGGAATAAAAGTTATTAAGAGTCAGATTGGGGTTTGAAGTTAGTTCAACCTTTTTAACAATGAGTTATTCCAAAGGAGAATGAACTGCAAAAGCAAGGTTATGAATGCTTGCAGAGTATGTGGTAAAATGGATTCTTGTTCAGGTATGTGTTGATCTAATCTCTCAAATTCTTCCTAACTGAGATGCTGTGGTCCTTCAGCACAATTGTTTTAAATAAAATAAAACTTTGGAGACTTTGTGGATTAAGTCTATATGTTTGCTGACCAGTTTTGTAGAAAAAAATAGAATTAAAAGCATCTACTGAGATTATTATAACTAGTAGTATCATATTCTTATATTTTTCAGTGGGGTTCAAATTTAGAATGTTATTAATTGTAATATAGTTATGACTGGTTAATGCTTTAAAATTTGTTCTGTAGTTTGTATTCATTATTTCCTTTGAACTTTACAACAACAGCCTTGTAGAGTGGGAACTATGGTATCCCTTCCCCATTTTATAAAGATTACCTAACTTGACCAAGTCACATAGCTTGCAAGAGTCAAAGGCATGATTCAAACACAGCTCTTCCTTACCAAATCCAACATTATACCATCTGCAATATAGGTGTATGAGCACCCTCTTTTGGGTGAGCCCTGAATAAGATTATAAAATTTGGTGAAATTAGCATTTCAAAGCCCCCAGAATCCCTAGGGTGTCCTGACCTGACTTACTTAGGTACTCCATGGTATACGTAATGTGGACCTCTTACAACATACACATACAGACACACACATTACACATGTACACACACATAAACACACACATTTTCAAAAGCTGTTCTTGTCCTTCAGCCAAGGTAGATATAAATCACTGATGAAAGTTTAAAATGTGACCAGCATGAAGAATAATTGCATTTGGAAAAGAGTCAACATCTTAGGCTGAAGGGATGAAGTCTGACAGCAGAATATATCAGCCACCTATTTGCAGGAGCAAAGATTCATCTGGAGCAATAGGTTCTCTGCTGACCCTTTGAAATCATATACTGTGGCCACATCCTTGCTACAAAGCAAGTGCCAACCCTGACTTCATGAAATCTTGCCGTGACTTGAACTTGGCATCATAAGATGTTCCAAACCCAAACGAATTGTAATTCAGTTTTAAAGTATGACCCTTGGTCGCTTTTGCTGGTTGGGAGAAAGTCATATGAAATCTAATGAATGCTACTTGAGCATCAGTGCTCTAGGTTCTCTATGGATTCTTGCAAACAGGGATGCCCTTGGGCCAAGCTGATATTTTTCAGGAAAGGGAAACAAACAAAGAGCCAACTCTCTAATTGGAATACAGAGCCTCTTTCTGCATTCTTGGAACAAGCCTGTTTTGATCTTTCCCAGGATGGGCCCTTGGATTCTGCATTATGCACCAGCCAGTATTTCTCTGCTCCTACCCGATTTATGCACATCTCGATTTATGCATGTCTCCAGCAGATGGTTGGGCCTGTCTTCCTCCTGTGCTTGTTTAGCATAACAGAGGGCTCAACTACCAGGGCTGGTCTCAAAGTTTTGTCTGCATTTCTGGATCCTGATTAGGTAAATACACAGTCTTGCATTGAGGGTTGGGGATCTCTCAGCTGATCTGACAGCAACCAAGGATGGGATTTCATGTTTTTAAAAGGCCTTCTCTATTCCCACCTCCTCTATGCCAGCCAAGAAGACCCTTCCCCTCTCCCCCCACCTAGATGACCTCTTGATCCCTTCCTCCTCACTCCATGGAGGCAGGGGGGTGGGGAGGGGGAGAGGGGAAGAGCACATCTCTCAAATCACAGAGTGTGACTTTCTCCATGGCATTGGAGCAAGTCGGGCTGCCTGGCAGCTTGTTGGTCACAGCTTTTCCTTGAAGAATGAGAAACCTGAGTTGGGAGAGGGGAAGTGAGGAAAGCAGTCAGGGTTCTGGGATTTGGGGAAGAGAGTGCCAAAAAAAAAAAAGTGGCGATCTCTGGCTATTTTCAGATTTGTTCTTTTCTCTCCAGCTTTGGAGGCAAATCAATATCTTGTGTTGAGATGGGTAAATGGAGTCGTCTCTTGAAAGTGCCCCGGTCAGCTTACCACACGTCGGGCAGCTGCTGCTTTCCAGGCTGTCCAACGATTCCCAGGCTATGAGGATTGACAAGGCAATGATAAACTAATGTGGCCCCTCAGCTCTGAGCGCTCCCCATTGTGCCCGCAGCTGAGACCCTCTGCTGCTATTTGCTTTCTCCCACATACATTATTCAACAGCCCAGGAAAAGGCCAAGAACCTCTTTCATTCAGGAATTCTGTATTAAAATAATCAATTTCAAACTGAAGCCGGGAAGGCGGCCTTGCTACAGGCCGAGCCTATTAATAAGCCACCAGTCTTCTCCATTTGCATTGGGTTCATGCTGCATTGTAGTAATATGGGATTATTTTTCCCCTTTCCTTGAAGAAACCAAGCACTTTGGTTCTCCTGGCCCTTAGTAAATAGTTGGTCCAAGGAACTGCTTCTGATCTTCTAGCACAGGCCCATATTTGTTTTCTCTTAGCCAATTGGGCAGATTCTTTAGGACTTACAAAAAAGCAATGCACATGGAGAAATCCAGAAAATCTGTAGAAGTGTGTGTTTTCCTTTTATTGCTGTAGGTCTGTCTCCCCTTGTTCCCACTATGCTTCAGGGTGTCATGTTCATTTACACAAAAGAAATGGATACCGTGCAAAATTCAGCATCCAAGGAGGAAGTTATCCCAAACAGTTTGGCATAAGAAGGCTGATGCCTACAGGTAGTCTGAAATAATAAATTGAATTTGATTTTTTTTAAAAAAGAAGCATCTTTGAAATATACAAAAAATTAACAATGCAAAATAATTGTATTCATGTAGGCTACCTATGGTTTTTGCCATCAGAAAAGTGAATTAAATTAAGAAATGTTCAACTCCATAATGCTGCCCATGATCTACACATCAAGATGCTGGCCCATAATGATGAGCAAAGAGCAGGATCTTGCAGTAACCCAACACACTATGGAAAGACTGATGGGCAGAATCTTCCTGTGTGACCACATGACAAATGAGGAGCTCCCCAGAAGGTCAGGGGTGGCAGATGTACCCGAAGCAGTTAATCGCACAAAGAGACGCTGGGCGGGTCATGTAGCAAGGGTGATGGACAATAGCTGGACCATCCGACTTACAAACTGGATCCCACGGGACCACAAACGGCTGACCAGGAGGCCAAAAATTGGGCAGAATGAATCAGTGGGTTGACTGTTTAGAGGTAGAAATAGTGTGCGCAGGATTGCCCATTCTGGTGTTTCATGGATCTGTGCTCTCCTTATGGGAAGGGGAGACTAATTCAAGCAAATGAATGGAGATGTGGGTAACCATAACACTGTGAAAAAATACCAAGTGTGCAGTGAATTGGACACAATCAAACCTCAATTAGAAACAGTTAATAAACAGTTGAAATAGTTAATAAAATGTTAACTGGAACTCCATTTTCATTTCATCTCTTTTTGCTAAAAACCCTAACCTATACTAGTCTACCATTCAGTCTTGGGAACAATCCAGTGACCCTCATTTAACCTTTCAGGGTCATCATTCTGAACTGTTCAGGATTGTAGATGTAGAAGGTGCAGGCATTTTGGCTGAATTTGTACTGACCCCAGGGCAACCCCAGTTAGTTGGTTTTTGAAAGAGTCCCAGATACAAGCTTGTTTTCTGTTTCTATGCTTTCTTCCCCCCTCTAAAATATTTAGTATAACACAAAATTTAGTTAATTGTGAGTTCTGGATAGCTGAGTTCAAAGAAATGAAGGCTTTAATGTCCTGTTTAAGATGAGGTAGGTTTATTTTTTTCTTCTATTTGACAACAAGTATGGTATTCAAACTTAATAAAGAGATGCAATAGACAATAAAATATAGGAGTAACCCCAGGGAAATCAGGAAAGTATGTGCATTACTGTTTATGGTACTTTGTAAGAAAAATATCTAAGATGGACTCACTGCTAATCAAGAGCATTAGGGTTTCCTTCCCCCCAACCCCCTGAATTAATTATGTCATGGTATGTACTGTATTGCTCTATTCCTGATGGAGAAAACCCAAACATTTTTCTCAGATTCATATTTGGGATATTGATACCAATTTTCTGCTTTCTCCATGATTAAATTTCCCATAATCCATTGCTAAAATAGAAATAATATGTCTTTGCTATCAATATACTCAACTGGAGTTAAGATGCACAAGTCAGTTTGACTGTTCTAACTGACTTGATTCATCAGTTCGAGAATCCGAGAGTTGTAAGAGATGCTATACAGGCTGGCTCTCATCCAGGCCTCACACTTTACAGATGGGAAAACTGAAGCCCAAAGAGGGAAATGGTTTCTTCAGGGTCACATAGGGGACCTCAGTTTTCTTGATTCCTAGTCTTGGTGTTTTTCCCACTAGTATTCTATGCTTCTGTGACTCATGACTTAAAGATCCCCTCATTTAGTCTCCTCTTTATACTATACCACATTTCCTCAGCATACCCTCATTACTTGTCTGCACATGGGGTTCTCATGGCTCTTACAATATCAAGTTGATGACATTTTGTTTTTCTGAAACATAGTAGTAAAGAGGTATTTCAATTTAGAATCATAGAATTTCAGAGTTGGGATTGACCTCAGGGATCATCTGGTTCCACCCACACTTGAATGAGAGGTCTTATATTCTTCAGTGTTTAATAAGTTGTTATCTAACTTTATTGGGCTCAAATATCACCAATAAAGGGGACCTACTATAGACTAAGGCAGTCCGTTCCACTTTGGAACAACTCTAATTTTTAAAAAAACAAATGTTATTGTGAATTAGATAATCTTCAACGAACATGAATATTTTCACTCCATGAACTTGTTCCTTGTCCTTTGCATTAAATTTAGCGTGATAATGCTCTAATTTTCAGGAAACTCTTTTATATCAAGTTTAATCTGCCATCCTGAAACGTCTACTCATTGCTCCTAGTTATATCCTCTGGGGATGAGAGCAAGTGTAATCTCTCTTCCAAGTGATAGTCATTGAAGATGGTTAGCTTGGTTTTCCTGTATTTTCTTTTTTTTAAGTGAAATATACCCTGTTCCTTTATATATGGCATCAGCTTAATTATTGATTCTTCTTTATCCAAGGAATCACTAAAATACTTCAGTGACTGCAGCCAACCTGGAAGTTCAAGGTGATAGTCCTGGCCACTGTAGATGGTCTAAACTTTGTCCTAAGTTTCTCCTGTCGGAGGCCCTCCTTCCCAGCTATAGGCATACTCTTTATTACATAATCTAGAAAAGGGCAGGTTGTTTTTCTTGCTGGAGCTAACATATTCTTTTTGATCATCAAGTCTGGTAAGAATAGGACCCAATAATTTTGCGACACATCTGTTAAAAAATTGAAACTCTGGGGGTGGCTAGGTGGCACAGTGGATAAAGCACCGGCCCTGAAGTCAGGAGTACCTGAGTTCAAATCCAGCCTCAAACACTTAATAATTACCTACCTGTGTGGCCTTGGGCAAGCCACTTAACCCCATTTGCCTTGAAAAAAAGTTAAAAAATTGACACTCTAGAAAGTTAAAAAATGTTTTTGTTTCCATTGAGGATTATTTTTATGCTAGAAGATAGATTTTAACAAAAGTTAGTCTATATAATAAATAGATGATAAGCCACTAACTCCATTTACTCTTATCACTTATATTTCTCTTTTTATCCCTCCATTTACTGTCTTCCAGAGAACCATCTCTTATAATTAAAATTTTTCAAAAGATAAAAATATAAGGGGTAGCTAGGTGGTGCAGTGGATAGAGCACCAGCCCTAGAGTCAGGAGTACCTGAGTTCAAATCTGACCTCAGACACTTAATAACTACCTGTGTGGCCTTGGGCAATCCACTTAACCCCATGTGCCTTGAAAAAAACCTAAAAAAATTAAAAAATATATATTCCATAAAACTAGCCAACATATTTTTAAAAGTATGTTTTATATGCTGTGTTGGACTTTTATGACCCCCCCTTTCTGCAAAAAAAGCAGAAAACTTCTTCTTAATATCAATTTTATAATTTTAAAGGGAGAATTGAATCCTTGGAACCTTTCTTGTCACAAATATCCCAGCTCTCCAATAGCTTACTAATCACTTCCTCATCATTTTTATTTGTAAGAGGAAAAAAAGACAAACTAATACAATACAAACTACCTTTTTTTCTTTTGACAGTCAGTAAATCCTCCTTAACGAATCAGACATGTATTAAGTATCTACTCTTTATAAAGTATTATGTTGAACAATCTAGGGGATATAAAGATTAATAAAACAGTATCAACCCAAAATGTTTAGTAGTTTGAAAAAAGCACTAACATAATTGATTCTAGTCCTTGCTCCATCATTTGCCATCAAGATGACATTGGGGAAATAAATAGTGACCACAGATTTAGAATTGAAAGGGACTTTAGAGATTAATCCATTTTCTGATGGAGAAAATCATGGTCCAGAGAGGTGAATGAATCAATGAGAAAACATTAATAAAGCACCTACCAAGTGCCAAGCACTGTGCTGGACATGATGAAGGGTCATGTCCAGTGTTGTACTGGTAGTAAATGGTAAAGCCATTATGTGAACCATTATGTGAAGTCTCTGACTTCAAATCCAGCACTTTTAAAAACTGCTCACCCACCCTACCACCCTCTGGAGAACAGGATTATTTGGAATTTAAAAGTATTTATCAAGTGCTTATTACATACCAGCCACTGTGGCATGTATATAGTTAGGGATACAGATATAGATAGATATATGATAGATAGATAGATAGATAAGTAGATAGATGATAGACAGATGATATAGATGGAAAGATGATAAGCCCATAGCTAGATAGATGATAAATGATATATATAGAGTTAGCTAGATAGATTTTTAAAATGACAGTCCCTACTGTCAAAAAGATTACATTCTCATGGGGGGGGAACAATACTGAAAGGGTATCTGGAGAGGGGAGGGGAGCAGTTCAAAAGCTGAAATATTTCAGGGAATGAATAAGCCAGGCATTATGTCCATTTCTGTGTTAATTTTTAGTGATAAAGTTTAATTCCTGATGCTTCAGTGAGGAATAAAGGTGATGATGTGCTTTCATATACCATGCTAGTCAGTCAGTAACTATTTATTAAATACCTACTGTGTGCCCACACTCTGGGCTAAGTACTGGGGGATACAAAGAAAGGCAAAAAAGTCCTGCTCTCAAGGAGTTCAGAGTCTCATGGGGGAGACAACATGGAAACATCTCTGTACAAAAAGTGCTAGTAAGGACAAATTGAGAATGACCAATGGAAGGAAGACCCTAGAATGAAGACGCCTCCAGGCAGGTTTCCTGGAGAAGGTGGGATTTTAGTTGGGACTTGAAGCTGAGAAGATGCCAGATTACCAGAGAACATGCCCAGATGTCATTGATGGAAAGAATTGAGTACAGTCATGGGAAGATCTAAAAGGCGATAAGGCTAAGAGTGGGAAGGGCAGAGATCACCAAGTTCAACCTTATTGTCAAGAATAGGAAACTGGGACCCAGTGAGAGACCATGTATGTGCTTCTGTACTCCTTGCTGAGTTTGAAGAGGTTACTCTTCTTTTTTATCTCTCTTTTTAGCAACAGCTGCTTGTGAAAACCATTTCCTAAGGCAGCAAGAAGGCTCATGCTCTGTAGGTAAAAATGAAATCATGTCTTGAGTTCTAGAGGGTAGTGGTTTTGGGGAGTGGTAGCTGTGATTTTATCTCCTGCCACCTATAAATTTTAATTGTATCTTTGAGAGTCTTAGAGAGCTGCTGGTAGTACCATAAGGTTAAGTGACTTGTTCATGATCTCACAACCTGTAGGTGTCAGAGAAAAGATTTGAATTGAAGTAAGATCTTCCTAATTTCAGGGATGGTTATCTACATATTATTATACCACACTCCCTTTCCTTTGATGTATAATAAACAAAAGTAGAAAGTATCCTTCATCTTTGGGCCCAAGTGGTTCCATAAGCCTTTAATAACCTTAATTCCTGTTTTGTTCTATTTATTACTGTCCAGCGAGCTGTTGGAAATGTAGAACTGAAGCCTAACTGGACTGCGTTTTGCTTTGTACTTTTTTTCAAACTTGGAATGACCTTCTTTCTTTCAGTATTCTAAGGCTCTTTTGGCAAAATCAAATTGACCTGAACATAAATTCCCCTTCAGATGTTTGGAATGAATTGACTGCCACCAGAAGCTTTGGCGAGCAGTTTCAAGATGAAGGAAATGATATAGGAGACAGGTATCATTTATTGTCATGATAGAAATATACTTTAGGAGAGAACGTAAGAACTAAGTGGTGTCAAATGCAGTTTTGTAGAAAGGAGGATTTTAGCCAACGTTTGATCAGGCTGGCTCCATATTTTATGTCTAAGGAATCAGAAGACGGTTGAGAAATAGAAAGATTTCTTTGTTGTCCTGCTACCTGAATATTTTAATATCTTCTACATAATTCCTTTTCACACTGTACATTGTGGTATACTCTGCCAAGTCTTATTCTCAGGTGAGTCAGAGAGTCTGTGATAAAATAGACTTGAGAGTTGTTGAACATCTCAAGAATCTTTTCAATTTCAATTCATACATTTATTTTGTATCTACTATGAGACTTCTAGGTATTGGAGATACTGGAGAAATAAAACATTACCTACCCTCAAGGAATTTACATTCAGCTGGAGGCAACAACATATACAATGATAAAGAAAGACAGAATCTTTACAAAATAAATACAAAGTAAACTCATAAGAGAGCACGAACAGTTTGGGAGGATGAGGAAAAGCTTTATTTAGGAGTTAAAAGTATGACCCTATCCTTGAAGGGAGTTTGGCATTCCAAGAAGCAAAGGTAAAGAAGAACAATCTAGGTTTGGACACAGCGTGTACAAGGCCTAGAGGAATGAAATAGAATGTTATGCCCAGGAAACTGCAGGAAGGTGGGCCTACTGGACTGCAGCTTCCTGTGAGTGAGTGAGCATCATGTGAAATCAGTCGAGAAAGGCACAATACAGGTGAGGTGGGGTTTTAAATACCAAACAGAGGAGTTTCTATTTTGTCCTAGAGGCAATAGGGATTTGACAGCTGTCTGGAGGATGGATTAGAAGGGAGAGACTGAAGGCAGGGAGACCAGATAGAAGGCAATTCAATCAAATAACATGTTTTTAGTAAACTCCAACTGTATTCCAAGTTCTGTGTTAGATGCTAGAAACATGAAGATGAAAATAAGGTCTTCCATGCTCAAGAAATTTATATTTACTGGAAATAATGAGGTGATGGGGTGGTGATTATATCAGTACTACTAGCTCCTGATTAGTTCAAATAATGAATCTTGTGAAGTTGCAATGTAGTCTAAATCACACTATTCTAATTTTATAATCATGTAAATTATAGTCACTAAATCCAACCCAATGGAAATATGCAATGTAAGTTGGAATAATGCTGCTATTTCTGGGGGAGAATTCAAGGAAATGTGGAAGTAAAATTCAAAACACTTGGAATTCCCAAAATGATAAATGGTCATTTAAAAAATTTTTGAGTTCCAAATTCTCTCCCTCTCTCCAGTTCCTCTCCCACCTCTTGAGAAAGACAGCAATATGATATCAATAAGACATGTGAAGTCATGCAAAACGTTCCCATGTTAGCCATGTTGAAAAAAAAAGGTGCAAGACAATTTTGGGGTATCTGCAATGGAGAATACCATCTATATCCAGAAAAAGAATTTTGTGGAGTTTGAACAAAGACCAAAGACTATTACCTTTAATTTTTTAAAAAAAGTTACCTTATTATATAATTTTGCTATCTCATATACTTTATTTTTCTTCTTTAAGTGATTTCTCTTTTATCACATTCAACTTAGAACAATGTATACCATGTAAACAATGTAAAGACTAACAGACTGCCTTCTGTGGGGGGGGGGGTGAAGGGAGGGAAGCAAGATTAGAAGAAAAACTTGTAAAATTCAAAATAAATAAATAAATAAATAACATTAAAAAAGAAAAAAGAGTGCAAGAAAATAAAATTTTGAAAGTATGCTTCAATCTGTACTCAGAGTTTATCAGTTATCTCTTTGGAGGTAGATAGCTTTTTTCATCATGAGTTCTTTGGAATTGTGAATCATTTTATTAATTTGAATGGCTAAGTCTTTCACTGTTTTCATTGTTACAATTTTGTTATTATTTTGTATGATGCTCTCCTGGTTCAGCTCACTTCACTTTGTATCAGTTCATAGAAATTTCCCAGGTTTTTCTAAAACTATCCTGCTTGTCATTTCTTATAGCCAAATAGTATTCCATCACAGTTGTACCAGAACTTTAGGCATTCCCCAATTGATGAGTATCTCCTCAATATCTAATTCTTTGCTATGAAAGAGTTGCTATATTTTTGTATATGTGGGTTGGTCTCTTTGGTATACAGACTTAGTAGTGCTATCGCTTGGTATTGAACTGTTTTAGAAACCTTTGGGCATAGTTTCAAGATGTTCTCCAGAATTGTTGAACCAGTTTATAACTCTACCAACAGGGTAGGTATTTTTCATATCCCCTGTAGCATTTTTAACTTTGGGGGTAGGAGACACTGTTTCAAGCTTCAGGCCTTTTTTGCCTTGTTGTTTTCACATTTAATTCTGGTAGATTGTAAATTTTCAGTGTTTCCAAAGAGGTGTGATACTGGAAGAAGTGTAGTTACTGCTCTCCTGGTTGGACCTTACACAGATGGGACTCCTGTTCCCTTATAGGCACAAGAATTAGTGTTCCTCTCTTCTCTGGAACTGAGAACAGGGCCCCTGCTCCCTTGAAGAATTATTCTCTATCCTGATATTTCAATCTGGAACATGGTATCACACAGCTATCCCCTGTAATTTCTTTCTTACTAGTTTTCCAATCCCCTTTCCCCTTCTGGACAAAGAGTTCCTGAAGCTGCAGTCACCTCCAAGGCCCACAATTGGTATTACTACTATTTGTGCTTTGGGCTAGCCCCCACCCTAGTGTCATATATCTCTTTCTGAGCTCCTAAATTGTCTTAGGCTGAAAAATATTTCACTGACCTTTTGTTGACTCTGCCCCTCTCAAATTTGATTATAGGAATTTTTTTTAGATATTTTTCAAGGCAATGGGGTTAAGTGGCTTGCCCAAGGCCACACAGCTAGGTCATTATTAAGTGTCTGAGGTCGGATTTGAACCCAGGTAATCCTGACTCCAAGGCCGGTGCTCTCTCCACTGCGCCACCTAGCCGCCCCATAGGTATTATTTTAAAGTGTTTGGAAGGGCAGCTAGGTGGTACAGTGGATAGAGCATGGGTCCTGGAGTCAGGAGTGCCTGGGTTCAAATCCGACCTCAGACACTTAATAATTACCTAGCTGTGTGGCCTTGGGCAAGCCACTTAACCCCATTGCCTTGGGGGAAAGAAACCTAAAAAACAATGAAGTGGAGGGCAATCTTAGGAGATTTCAGCTAGAAAAGATTCTTCTACTACTTTATCTTGGCTCTCAGGTAATTTTTAAGGAAAGGCATCTAAACTATCAATAGCCACTTGGGAAAAAAATGCTCTACATCACTAATTTTCAGAAAAATGAAAATTAATGCAACTCTAAAGCTCTGCTTACCATCCATCACATTGACAAAGTTATCAAAAAAGGACAATGAACAATGTTGGAGAGACTGAAGGAAAAGGAAAAGGAAAAATGCATGCATTGTTGGTAGAGTTGTCAGTTGATCCAGCTGTTCTAGAAAGCAATTTGGAACTGTGGCCAAATTCTTATTAAACTGTGTATACAGTCATTGACCCAGTGATATTTTTAGACTTCTCTCCCAAAGCAATCCAAAAAGGAAAAAAAAAAGTAACCCTACATTAAATATTTATAACAGTTCTTTCTGTAATGCCAAAGACCTGGAAGCCAAGTAGGTGCTCATTAGTTGGGGAATGACTATATAAATCATGATATATGAATGTAGAAGAATAGTATTATTTAAAAATAAATGATGGCTACACTTTTAGAAAGGATCATATGAATTTCATGGAATGAAGTAAGCATATTCACGAGAAAAAATTACACTATGAAATTTTGAAATACTAAAGAATTCTAATCATGGCAATGATTCCATGATTCCAGAAGACCAGTGAGGAAGCATGCTACCCTTGTCTCCTGACAGTGAGTTGATAGACTCAGTGCAGAAGAAGACATAGATCTTTGGACAAGACCAATGTGGAGATTTGTTTTGTTTGATTGTGCATATTTGTTACAAGAATTTTGTTTTCCTTTCTTTTTTTCTTTTTTTTAGAAAGATTTTATTTCTTTTGGGTTTTACAATTTCCCCCCTATACTTGCTTCCCTCCCCCCATCCCCCACAGAAAGCAGTCTGTTAGTCTTACATTGTTTACATGGTAAGCATTGATCTAAGTTGGATGTGATGAGAGAGACATCATATTCTTAAGGAAGAATAAAGTATAAGAGATGGCAAGATCAGACAATAAGATATTGGGTTTTTTTTTCTGAATTGAAGGTAATAGTCCTTGGTCTTCAAACTCCACAATTCTTTCTCTAGATACATATGTATTCTCCATTGCAGAGAGCCCCAAATTGTGCCTGATTGTTGCACTGATGGAATGAGCAAGTCCATCAAGGTTGAACATCACTCCCATGTTGCTGTTAGGGTATACGGTGTTTTTCTGGTCCTGCTCATCTCACTCAGCATCAGTTCCTGCAAATCCCTCCAGGCTTCCCTGAATTCCCGTCCCTCCTGGTTTCTAATAGAACAATAGTGTTCTGTGACATACATATACCACAGTTTGCTAAGCCATTCCCCAATTGAAGGACATTTACTTGATTTCCAATTCTTTGCCACCACAAACATGGCTGCTATGAATATTTTTGTATAAGTGATGTTTTTACCCTTTGTCGTCATCTCTTCAGGGTATAGACACAGTAGTGGTATTGCTGTATCAAAGGGTATGCACATTTTTGTTGCCCTTTGGGCATAATTCCAAATTGCTCTCCAGAAAGGTTGGATGAGTTCACAGCTCAACCAACAAAGCATTAGTGTCCCAGATTTCCCACATCCCTTCCAACATTGATCATTGTCCTTTCTGGTCATATTGGCCACTCTGAGAGGTGTGAGGTGGTACCTCAGAGATGCTTTAATTTGCATTTCTCTAATAATTAGTGATTTAGAGCAATTTTTCATATGACTTTGGATTGCTTTGATATCCTCATCTGTAAATTGCCTTTGCATATCCTTTGACCATTTGTCAACTGGGGAATGGCATATTTTTTTTGAAAATTTGATTCAGTTTTCTGTATAATTTAGAGAACTATGTATACACTTCTCTGTATATTTGTCAGAAATACTAGTTGTAAAATTGTTTCCCAATTTACTACATTTCTTTTGATCTTGGTTTCAGTGGTTTTGTCTGTGCAAAAGTTTTTAATTTAAAATAATCAAAATTATCTAGTTTGTTTTTAATGATGTTCTCCATCTCTTCCTTGGTCATAAACTACTTCCATTTCCACAGATCTGACAAGTAAAACTACTCCTTGATCTTCTAGTTTGTTTATAATATCATTTTTATGTCTAAATCCTGTGTCCATTTGGATCTTATTTGGTAAAGGGTGTGAGGTGTTGGTCTAATCTAAGTTTCTTCCATACCAACTTCCAATTTTCCCAACAGATTTTATCAAAGAGAGAGTTTTATCCCAATAGCTGGACTCTTTGGGTATCAAACAGCAGATTACTATAATCATTTCCTGCTATTGGACCTAGTCTATTCCATGGATGTACCACTCTATTTCTTAGCCAATACCAGACAGTTTTGATGACTGATGCTTTATAATATAATTTTAGATCTGGTAGGGCTAAGCCACCTTCTTTTGCACTTTTTTTCATTGAGTCCCTGGAAATTCTTGACTTTTTATTTCTACATATGAATTTACTTTCAACTTTTTCTAACTCATTCAAGTAATTCTAACTCAAGTAATATTTTGGAATTTTGATTGGTAGGACACTAAACCTTTCTTTTTTTCTAATGGAAAGAAGATAAAAGGAAGAAAAAGCAAATGCTTGTTCATAAAAGGCAATGAAATCAAAAACAAAAGATGGGGAAACTAGGTTGCTCAGTATATAGAGCACCAGCCCTGGTGTCGGGGGAGCCTAAGTTCAAATCTGGCCTCAGACAATTAATAATTACCTAGCTGTGTGACCTTGGGCAAGTCACTTATCCCCATTGCCTTAAATAAACAAAAGTTTAAAATTTTAAAAAAAAGACTTGGCAGCTGATTGGATCGCATTTAGGGGGAGGGAATATTGAGGAGAATAAAAAATGACTATGATTAGAAATCTGGTTAACTCTTTCTCCCAACAGAGTTGCAGCCAATTTTTGGTTTCGTGGCCTATTGCTTAGCATGGAGCAGGTAGTTAATAAATGCTTGTTGAATGAATGCAGCAAAAGCAAGGTGTTACTTAGTTTTCACTAAATGTGTTTTTTTCTTCCAAAGGCCCTCCAGTCAAGTTCTGTTTAAGTTGCTTCCAGCTGACTTCCCCTTTAGAAAAACTTAGGCAATAGGAAATGCCTCCTCCATAAGGGATTCTCAAAGTGATAATTGCATAGATCTTGTGTATTTACCCCTCTGGTAAATTCCCTTTCAATCCATGAGGACAGTTGGCTCACTTTATAACTCTGTAGGCTAAAAGCATATGCACTGTTTGACAGAAACTTGTGAGTTCATATTTCACTCATCTTTATCAGAGAAGAATATTTTAAATTGGATCTTTCTTCTTGTCTGAGATTTGATTTTGTTGGTCTGGGGAACTCTCAGGTGAAGAAATGGTGTTTTTTAAATATTATTATCAAATAAATGAGATGATTTTCAAAACTGAAAAAAAAGGTAAGAAAAGAAAGGTGTTAGATGAACTTCATGTTGGAATGCCTGCAGCCATTGTTGGTTGTGATTTTGGTGCTAATGAATCAATGATTTGTTTTATCTGCAAAAAGGGGTGAAGAAATTCTTACCAATGTAGGTAGCTATCTTCTCTGCAATTTATTCTTAGTGTTGCTTAGAGTATTGAGAGGTTAAGTGAGTTTCCTTAGGATCACACAACCAATTTATATCATAGGTGGGATTTTAAACCAGATATTTTTTTTTCTTGTTTAGTCACTGATTGTACTAAGGTTGCTAAGAGGACATTACCCTGTTTTATATGCGCTGTCTTGGAGTCAGGATACACACTGAAACCCTGACCCTTCACCCACTCTCTACAGATCACCAATCAGACCCCACTCCCTGCCCCCATCCATTTTGCACCTTGGTCTTCTAAGCTTCCATAGGAAGAGATTGTCTGTTTGTACTATCTTGGAGGGAAAGAGACTTTTAAATTGAGGAAGATTTGAACTATTTCCCTGGGAACTCTCTAGGAACCTTGAGGCCCAGGCAACCTCAAAGAGGGAATGGAATAAGGAAGTCCTAGAAAGAGTCAATGGAAATTATGTTTCAAAGCAGTTAATCCTTACTGGATAAGTGCTCTTGGAGACAGGATCTATGTAATCATGGAGAAGAGAACTCTCCTTCCTATAGTGGGACCCAAATCATCATGTATGTGATATCTATGGAACAGGATACTCCATTCCAGTAGTCACTTGTGATAGTTAAGTTGGTTTTGGCTGGGGTGCTTGCTCTGAGAATGAGGGAGGGGCTAATTTTCCATCCAGAATCACAATGTAGGTGGATGCTTCAAATGGCACAAAGATCACTGTTGAATAGAAGTAACTGCCTAGTCTTAGGGATATTTTATGGTGCTGTGACCTCTACTGTACAACATGGCTTCATGACTTTCATGTCCAGGTTACTGGTGGATTGTTCTCATAAGAGCATCATCCTGGTTATTCATTTCAGTAGAAGATGGTATATGATGATTTTTCTGTATGTTGACATATTCTACAAATTGTGTTTGTGTGTGTGTGTGTGTGTGTGTGTGTGTGTGTGTGTATGATTAGCTTCAACTATGAAACTAAAGTAAAAGGCACTACAAAGTGAACAACTCTATTCAACTTAGCTACTAAGTCAACAAGCAAACCTTTATTAAAACATTACTATATGTGAGGCAGTGTGCTAAGTGCTGAGAATATAGAGAAAGGCAAAAGACCCTGATTTCGAGGAGCTTACTATTTAATGAGAAAGACAATATGCAAACAACTACAGTATATCCTCAACTTTCTGGAAGCAGCATTCCTAGAAAATGGCACAAAGTAAAAAAAAACACAAATGTTGATACAATGCACCTATGGGAAATAGGGGGTTAGGTTCCCACAACCACCAAAAACCTTAAGCTTTTGTTAAAAATTTGCTGAAAATATACTTTTCTGCATTTAGTTCTTCCTAACAAAGTATTAATTCTGATAATTCATACTTTTCATAGTGTAGTAACTGTGAAATAACCCCTAAAATAAAATTAGTAACATGTAAGCCATTTTTTTCTTGCTAGCAATTCCCTAGAATTCTGTGACCTTTTTTTGCTAACATTTCAATTAAAAAAACAACATTCATTTCCAGCAATATTTACTTTTCATGATACCTGAAATCTATAGTACCAGAAATATTTCCCCCCTTTTTGCAGCTATAACAAATCGTTGATTCATTAACACCAAAATCAAAACCAACAATGGCTGCAGGCATTCCAACATGAAGTTCATCTAACACCTTTCTTTTCCTTACCTTTTTTTTCAGTTTTGAAAATCATCTCTCCAACTCCATTTATTTGATAATAATATTTTTTAAAAAACACCATTTATATAGTACTCTAAGGTTTCCAAAGTGGTTTACTTCCATGTTATTTCATTTGATTCTCACAAGAGCCTTGCACTATATGAACTTCATTTTACAAATGTGGAAACTGAGTCTCAAAGGGGTCACATGCCCTATCCCATTTAGCAGGAAAGTATCTGCAGCAGGATTCTAACTCAGATTTTCCTGACCCCAAGTACCTGAGTCTGAATTCTAGAAACCCAAATCACTAAATAATCTCTATTAACTTCTTTCACTCCATCTTTTAATTCAATTCAATAAGATATATTACACCACTAAACCAGCACTGTCTGTGCTGAATGCATTAAGATTGTTAAAGATCTCTCAAAATCTTGACATTTTGTTTACTAAGAGTAGCTGACATTTATACAGCACTTTTTACACAAATATTTCTCTGGAGGAAAGTGAAAAGGGAAAGGAATAAATTCTAAAGTACCTACAATGTGCTACAATCTGAGATATGCAGATGATAGAAAGTGAAGAATTAAGAAGCCTATAGATGAGAGTAAAAGGAGAATGTCAAAACTGACTTGAAACATAACATAAAAGAAACTAAGATGTTAACATCTGTTTTCCCATAACTTCCTGGCAAATAGAGGGAGAAAAAAAGGTCAACAGTGTCAGATTTTATATTCTTGGACTCAAAGATAGCTGTAGATAGCAGTGATGCAGCCATGAATTTAAAAGATACTTGCTCCTGGGAAGGAAAACTGTAGAAAATTTGGACACAAACTTCAAAATGCTGAAAAAAAGTCCCTGTGGTCAAAGCTATGGTTTTTCCAGCATCAGTGAAAGACTTTGATAGTTATGTTATCGGGAAAGCTGAGCATCACAGAATCAATTCTTTTGAATTGTGGTCCTAGAGAAGACTTTTGAGAGTTCTTTGGACAGCAATGGAAATAAATTGGTTAACATTTAAGAAATCAGTTCAGGCTAGTCACTGGAAAGTCAAATATTGAAGCTGAAACTTAAATACTTTGGCCACATAATAAAAAGATAGGAACTTCTTGGGGAAAGATCCTTATATTGGAGAAAAAAGAAAGGCAAAAGGAAAGGGGAAAATAGAGGATAGGATGGATAGATAGTAAGTATGTACTTGGGCAAAGATGAGAGAGATAGAAAGATCTGGTGTACTACATTTATGGGATCATAACGAGTTAGAAACAACTGAACAATTTTGTGCTAGATACTGCTAAACACTTTACAAATATTATCTCATTTGATGCTTAAAATGAGACAATCCCAAAAGATAGGTACTGTTATTATCCTCATTTTTTGTTTGTTTTTTTGTTGTTTTTGCAAGGCAATGGGGTTAAGTGACTTGCCCAAGGTCACACAACTAAGTAATTATTAAGTGTCTGAGGCCAAATTTGAACTCAGGTCTTCCTGACTCCAGGGTCAGTGCTCTACCCACTGAGCCACCCAACTGCTCAATTTTCCTCATTTTGCAGATAAAAGCAAACAGGTGTTAAGTGACTTGTGCACAACTAGGAAATGTCTGAGATCAAATTTGAATTCAGGTCTCCTTTACATCAAGTCCAGAGCTTTATCTACTGCAGTACCTATACTGTCTCTGAAGGGAGCAGTTACAGGTATTATTTGCAGATGAGAGGAGGAAATAACTTGCCCATGTGTGTCACACTGTTGACTACTGTCTAAGACTGGAACTGAGAATTAACTAACTTCCAAGTCAAGCATTCTCCCAACAACCAGAAATATTACTCTCATTTTCTCACATTCATTTTCTCTCTGTGGTCTTTTTTATTCCTTTTTTTCTTAAATATTTTACATTTCCCCCAATGACTGTAAAAACAATTTTAATATTTTTATAGTTTTGAGTTCCAAATTCTATCTCTATCTTCCTCTTCTACTCCCTGCAAAGGTAAGCAATCTGATATCGGTTTTATATATATATATATATAAATATATATGCAGTCATGTAAAACTTTTCTATTTTAGTCATTTTAAAAATAGGATGGAAGGAAGGACGGGAGGGAGGGACGGAGGAAGGGAAGAAGAGACAGAAGAGAAAAACAGCATACTTCAGACTGTTCAGATATCAGTTCTACCTCTGGCCTGGAGGTAGATAGATTTTTTTATTGTGAGTCCTTTAAAATTAATATTGGATTATTGTATTGCTGAGAATAGCTAAATCTTTCAGAATTCTTCATCTGTACAATATTAGTGCTACTGTGTACAATATTCTCCTGGTTCTGCTCACTTCACTTAATATCAATTCATGTAAGTCTTTCCAGGTTTTTCTGAAATCATCCTGCTTGTCATTTCTTAATAGCATAATACTATTCCATTATAATAATGGGATGTTTTTAGGTTTTTTTGCAAGACAATGGGCTTAAGTGGCTTGCCCAAGGCCACACAGCTAGGTAATTATTAAGTGTCTGAGGTCAATTTGAACTCAGGTAGCCCCTACAATAATGTTTTACAACGTGTTCATTCCTTCCCCAATTAGTAGGCATCCCCACAATTTCCAATTCTTAGCCATAACAAAAAGAGATGCTATAAACATTTTTGTACAAATAGGTTCTTTTCCCTTTTTTAAAAATCTCTTTGTGCGGGAGTGGCTAGGTGATGCAGTGAATAGAGCACCGACCCTGGAGTCAGGAGTACTTGAGTTCAAATCTGGCCTTAGACACTTAATAATTACCTAACTGTGTGGCCTTGGGCAAGCCACTTAACCCCATTGCCTGGCAAAAAACCTTTAAAAAAAGAAAAGAAAAATGTCTTTGTGAGACAGACCTAGCAGTGGTATTGATGGATCAAAGGATCTGCACAGTTTTTTTAGCTGTTTAGGCATAGTTCCAAATTGCTTTACAAAATGGTTGGATCAGTCTATAATTCCACCAGCAGTGCATTCATGTCCCAGTTTTCCTACATTCCCACCAACTTCTATTATTTTCCTTTTTTGTCATATTAGCCCATCAGATAGGCATGAGGTAGTACCTCAAAAGTTCTAATTTGCACTTCCTAATCAATATTTTAGAACATTTTTTCATATGTATAGAGATAGCTTTGATTTTTTTTATCTAAAAACTTCCTGGGGTGGCTAGGTGGCCCAGTGGATAAAGCACCAGCCCTGTAGTCAGGAGTACCTGGGTTCAAATCCGGTCTCAGACACTGAATAATTACCTAGCTGTGTGGCCTTGGGCAAGCCACTTAACGCCATTTGCCTTGCAAAAACCTAAAAAAAAGAACTTCCTGCTCATATCCTTTGATCATTTATCAATTGGGGAATGATTTGGATTTTTATATATTTGATTCAGTTCTACATCTATTTGAGAAATGAGATCTTTATCAGAGATGCTATAAAAATTTTTCCCCAGTTTCCCACTTTCCTTCTAATTGTTCGTTACATTGGTTTTGTTTGTACAAAACCTTTTTCATTTTATATAATCAAACATCCATTTTACCCTTTCATAAGGCTTTAAACTTCTTTGGTCCTCCATTCTTCCCTTATCCATAGTTCTGACAGGTAAACTATTCCAACTCTCCTAATCTCTGTAGTGTCTTAAGGCATGAATAGGAACTAACTCTACCTTTCTCATTACTCATCTCCAAAGCACATACAATGTTCACTGTTTGAACCATTTAAAATCTCATTCCATAACTTGAGAATCTTGATCTCATTCCCCACTCATTTATTCCTACTTCAAATGCTCATCTCTCCAAACTGAGAGATCTATAAACTGAGGAAAAAGATTTAACAATAATTTTTTGACTCAAACCAATTACAATAAGAAAGACAAGATATTCCAAGTCTGATTGCTATTTTAAACAGGTTTAAAACTCTCTTATAAATACTTTTGCAACACCCTGAGTAGAACTTTGAGGTTTGTAAAGCACTTTACAAATATTATTTCATTTTTAACCTCAAAACAATTCAATTAAAAATTTATTAAGTGCCTACTATGTGCCAGCCTCCAGATAATATAACCCTGGAAAGTATTACATTATGACTATATTATTTATAAATGAGGAAACTGAGGCTGGGGATGATTAAGAGACTTGCCTACGTTCATACAGTGTCCTATCTTCAGTCAAATTTGAATTTGGATCTTCCACCATGATGATGATGATGTTTGTCCTTCCTTCGACAGGCTGCAGCTCTCCTAGAATGGGTGGCATGATGCATGTTCTAGGGCTCCCTGGGCCACAGACTTGAAGAATGGTGGCAGAGCAAGAAGGAATGTTCACCAGACAATGGCAGATTCTGAGGCCAGCAACATTAGAGAGTTGGGTCCAGGCTGCCTAAGATGCCAACCGCCTGTAATGAGAGGAACTGGGGTGTGCATTTAGGGAGAAGGAAGATTAGAGCACTCCAAAGGCTGGTCCACTCTGGGGTTGCTCCAGTACCTACATGCTAGAAGCAGACAGTGCTTCCAGGCTCTCCCCCAAGCTCTGCAGAATCTCCAAAGGCACAGGTTGGAGTTGGTGACAGACACCTTTGTGGTCTACGATAGAACCTGAAATCCCCTGGAGCTTTGGGGATTCCAACACCTTTATTTTCTCAGTAAACCACATCACTGATTTTGCCTACTTGGGCTTAGAGCTTAAAAGACTTGAAATATGTTAAGTGCCTATTTGTATCACAAAACTTGAGTTTTAAAGACAGCCAATGAAAATATGCAACAAATGCATGAGGAGCTCTTTATTCTACAGTGGTAAGATGAACAAGACTAGCAAAATGCCTAATAGGATAGCAGCTGCTCTACAAACTCATATGTATCACATGTCCCATTTTTTCCTCTACTGTCCATAGCTGTGAATGTGCAAAAGTGAAAATGAGATTACTAGCTACATGGGTACTTGAAGTCACCAAAGTTCAATGCATGAATGGTGCAGATTGTCCATATGGATAGACATGTTCTACACAGAATAAATTGTAGATGATCGGTAGAGAGAACTCACTAGCATTAAGGGAGATGTAGAAAGGCTTCTTGTTAAAGAGAGGATTTTAGCTTGAATTTGAAGGAAGATGGGGGGCTAGGAGAGAGAGAGATCAAGTAGTGAAAATGGTTCTTGTCCTTTGTCATCATTATCAAAGAAGACCAAAATGGCATCACTATATTAAAGAGTGGTTACAGTGTGGTTTAACTGTGACTGATCAGACCACTAAGCTCAGAATGCTCTTTCACAGGTAGGGCACAAAGAATCCATGTGAACACTTGGGGTGGATGCTCTAAACTACTCATTTCACGTTCCCTTTGAGCTGCTTCCATTCTGCTTGCTCATAAAGCACAGAATCCTCTCTGATGAGGGCACCCATCCTGGGCAGTCCTGTGCCTATAAAAATACCTGAAGTCAGGAGGTAGAATGTCTTGTGCAAGGAAGAGCAAGATGCTTAGTGTCACACGATTGAAAAGTATTTGGGGGAATAGGAAGGAGGTAAGGTGTATGAAGCTTGGAATGGTGGGAGGGGACTTCAGTTATCTGATCTACAACATGAATGAGGTCAAGAATAGCTAAAACAATTAGTGTGATAAGTTCATCCTGCTCCCCAGTCCATCACTTATTAGATGCCATCTACCTTCCCTAACCCTAATTTCTTATTTGCCTCAATGGATTGTTGTAAGGGGATTTGGTAAAGTATCGTAGTCTTCTTCAGCTCCATCACTTGAGTGGAAATAACTTTCAATTCTTTTTAGGAACTAGTAGGAACTCCACACCTCACTGTCCCTTACCCTCCTATCTCAGTACTGTTTATTGAGAAAATTGAAGTTATTCACTGTGAGCTCCCTTTTTCCCCCCCTTTTCCATCTCAAAATACTAAATGCTTTCCATTTGACCTTACTCACAGCAACCTACATAAATGGTGTTATCTATACAGGCCTTTACTCCCCAAAACTCATGATTTTCCTTCTGTAGGTAAAAACTCTGAAATCTCCCATGAAAACCATTATTCCCCAGTGGCCCAATTAGTCTTCCCATGGTGTGATAATAACTTGACTGTTGGCATTGTAGATGGCCCACTTCCTCCTAATTGCTTCCCCACTTCAACCAGTCAAGAAGTCATTATAATTCAGCCCTAGAACTAAATGTTCTAGACCAGTACTTACTCAAACTAGTTCTATTTAGTGCTTCAGGCTCTGATTTGAAATGAAATGAAGCAATTATAGATTAAATGACATTTTACAAAAAGATGATTCCTTAACAATAGCATGGTAAGAATATTCAGCAAAAAATATGGTTTGGGGTGGATATAGTTCCTTTTCCTCTCCCATTTGCCACAGCAGTGTGCTCAGTTAAGAAGGAAGTGATGACTCATGGGACAAGGTCAACTACTCATGAATGAAATTTTTATATTTTTGGTAACTGGGAAGTTATATGAATGACCGACTAGTCCCCTAAACAAATTAAGTTTTGAGGATGGTTTAATTGCCATTTTAGGCAGCCCTTTTTCATCTTTAAGGGAAAAAAAATTGGCTTTCATGGGAGGGGCTTTCTGGTTTTAGTATGTAATGCTTCCTACCACAGAGTGGGTAAAGAGTGAATTTAGATGAGAGGAAGTATGATCAGAGGGAAAATTCACAGAGAAGGTGGGATCAGGGATATAAGTGGCTTTGAAAAGGTGACGGTCCACTTCAGAATCTAGAACAAAGGAGGAAAAAATGAATGTGCAGGTATATCTCATCTCCTATCAATTTATTTCTTTGAAAATGTTACATTAGGTGGAATTATACTTTGTTGTAATAATTAACTCCATAGTCCCACATGATGATATGCATCTAAGGCAGTTGACTTGGGACTGTGACTATAGTTTTCCATCATTAAGGTAGTGTTTAGTTGCAATATATGAATAACTTTTGAAGGGAGGGGATTGGGAACCACTACAGTATATACTTCACTTAGGAACTGTCTAGGGAGAAGATCTCTTTTTTACTGGGGATACATAAAATCAAATAGTTAGAACTGAGTCATTTTTCAGTGTCACTGTACATGCCTGAAAAAAAATATTATATTTCCATTAAATTAGCATTCTGTTATCAATAATTTTCTTTTTAAACTGAATGTTGAACAGCTGATTTATAAATACAGATTGATGGTTGTAGTTATCTGGCATAGTTGTAGAAGATAACTTTATTTGCCACAAGAAATAAGTCTCTTGGAGGATTCTCTCTTTTATTCTTTTTAAATGAGTAATATTATTTTGAATCAGAATTGTGTGGGAACATGTTACATATGGTCTGCCTATATATACAAAAATGATTTGATGGAATTTTACTTTTAAAAATATTTAAATTCAGCCTACTTTCCCTCATTAATATGATGCCAAATAAATGATTTGATTATTTTGCTTTTTTTAATCTGTTATTTGAGCAATCATTAGGTTAGATATTTGAGTGGATCTTTGATTTCCCTGATACTGGTACATACTCAAGTGATTCAGCAGCACATTGCAGCCTTTTCTTACCTTTTTATCCTCATTGTCTCTTGACAGTGTCCTCATGTAAATACTATACAGGGGCCTACAACTTATGCTGAGAACCTGTTTCTTAATGTTACCTGAAAATCATTGGAGTACACAGGCCGTCTCTGTGTTACCTCTTACTCTTTTTACACGACTAACCCAGTTCCTAGGGCCATTTCTATATCTCTCTGATGTATGATCTTGTGCTCTTTCTCTTCATTGGCACTATGTTGTAGACTACTCGTGCCTACCATGTATTATGATATAATTTTGTCATTGGATCAAAGAGTATGTGAGGGGTGGCTAGGTGGCACAGTGGATAAAGCACCGGCCCTGGAGTCAGGAGTACCTGGGTTCAAATCTGGTCTCAGACACTTAATAATTACCTAGCTGTGTGGCCTTGGGCAAGCCACTTCACCCCGTTTGCCTTGCAAAAACCTAAAAAAAAGAATATGTGAGAGAGGTATAAGGTGAAAAGGTAGGGGAAGGCTAAGTTTTGAAGGGTTTTGAACAATAGAGGATGTTGTATTTGCTCCTAGTGATGGTAGGGAGGTACTGGAGTTTATTGAAGATGGGGGGTGACATGATCAGACTGGCACTTCATGAAAATTCCTTTGGACACTGAATGGAAAATAGATTGGAGCTGGAGAGATTTGCGTTACTAGGCACAATACCCAGTGGTGATGGTTGCCTTCTGTAGGTGAAAACTCTGAAGCCTCCCATGAAAACCATTATGTCTTGTGCAAGGGAGAGCAGGATTGTTAGTGTCACAAGATTGAAAAGTATTTGGGGGAATGGGAAGGAGGTAAGGTGTATGAAGCCTGGAATGGTAGGAAAGGACCTCAGTTATTTTCATATAGAGTTTTATATATTATTCTATCTATGTCTTTTACTAACACAATAATATGAATAGTTCCAGTATTGTTATCTCTACATAAGAGAGAGAAACAGAGTCATCATAGTTAAAATGACTTACTGAATGCCTCGTGGCTAGTAAATGAAAGAACCAGGAATAGAAATCAGATCTTCTAACTTAAATCCACTGTTTTATGTCATACTGTGTATTTGGTTCCTTAGTAAGGAAATAATGCTAGTAATAAGGCAATTGTTGGTCTTCCTATATCTAGGACCACTGATTAAATGTCGAAGGGAAATAGCACCAATGGAAAAGAATACTGGAGCGTTCCAGTTTGTTTAGCCCAGAACTCTCTCCTCCATTCCTATAACTGACCTCCTTGGCTTCCTTTAAGTCCCAACTAAAATCCTATTTTTTTCCCAGGGCCAGTGCCTTCCCTCTTTTATTTCCTATTTATTCTGGAGATACTGTATTTGTTTTCAATGTCATCTCTGCCATTAGACTGTTAGCACTGTAAGCTCCTTGTGGACAAAAACTGTGTTTGGGCTCTCTTTATATTCCCAGAATTTAGTACAGTGCCTAGCACACATAGTAGTCATTTAATAAATGTTTGATTGCTTAATTGGATATAACAAAGGTGATGACAGTTCCTATATAGCTACTCATCAAAATCTTAAGTCAGGAAGAATTGCCCAGTATTCCTGTTCATTTGGTGTTCCCTGATCTTTCACATCAGACTTTCCTTTCTCTGGAAGTCTCCCGGGGGTAGTGGGAAAGGATAGCAAATCTGTATCACATTAGGGGCCACTGTTGACCACTTCCTTTCTCTCGTTCTTGGAAAATCTATTCATCTCTCCTTTGTTGGCAGGACACAAGTCACCTCCCAAATAAGCCCTCTTTCAGGATAAGTTGTACCATAAGCATTGGGTATTGTGCCTCGCAACACAAATGTCTCTATTTTCCATTCAGTTTCCAAAGGAATTTTCATGAAGTGCCAGTCTGATCTTGTCACCCCCATACTCAATAAACTCCAGTAGCTCCCTACCATCTCTAGGATCGAATACAACAACCTCTAGTTCAAAGCCCTTCAAAACCTAGCCTTCCCCTACCTTTTCACCTTATACCTTATACTTCTCTCACATACTCTTTGATTCCATGACAAAATTTGATCCTAAATCCTCAATTGAATAACCTTCACTGCAAACAAGGCAATCCCTTTATTTTTCCCCAAATGAATCCCCGTTACACTCCTCACAGATATTCTTCCAGACCCTCTATTTTCTCCACACCTCATTGTCCCTCTACCCTCCTAACTCAGTACTGTTTATTGAGAAAATTGAAGTTATTCACTGTGAGCTCCCTCTTTCCCCCTTTTCCATCTCAAAATCCCTTTCCATCTCTCCTTCCTCCAGTCTTTGGTAACTAGGTGTCCCTTTTCCTTACCAAAGCCCCTAGGCGCCTTTGATCCCCTTCCCTCCTGTTTTCTTCAGCAGAATGCCCCTTCACTCATCTTTTTTCACTTTCTAGCTTCTCCTTCTCTACTGATTCCTCCCCTTGCTCCCTCCTCCTGCCTATCTGACTGCTACTTTTCAGATTTCTATTCATCGATATTGATATCCTTAACTGTGGGTATTACCTATGACTTTTCCAATGTCCCTCTTCTTTTCTCTCTCCCTTAGTTGGATACCTCACCAACTGCCATAGGTTTAGTTAGGTTTTCTCTGAGGATGACTCCCAAATCTATCTAGTCTAGTTTTTTCTCTGGAGATTCATTAATATATTGCCAAGTATCTGTTGGACATCTCAAACTGAATGTTTCATAAGTAGCTCAAATTCAGCAGGTCTTAAATAGAACTCATTTATCTTTCTCTAAAATCCTAACTTCCTTCCAAACTTCCCTGGTTCTTGGGAAAATGTCACCATTCTTCCAGCCTCTCAAGCTCTTATTCTGTAACTGGAACTTATTCTTCCTGACCTCATATATCTGACTCCACAACCTCTCTGATAGCCACCCTCTTGTCGCTATATACAAAACTACTATCTTTGTCTAGTTTCTCATCATCTAGTTTAGTATAATGGTCTACTGATTAATTTCTCTACCTCATAACTCTCCCTGTTCCAGTCAATTTTCCATATAGCTGCTAAAGGGATTTTTTTAAATAAAAGTACAAATCTGAGCCTATCATTTCATTACTCAGTGAACTCCTATGGCTCTCTTCTATCTATAGGATCTAACAGAAACTCCTCGTTGGTTTTTATTTATTTTTTAGGGGTTTTTTTTGCAAGGCAATGGGGTTAAGTGGCTTGCCCAAGGCCACACAGCTAGGTAATTATTAAGTCTTTGAGGCCGGATTTGAACTCAGGTACTCCTGATTCCAGGGCCAGTGCTCTATCCACCATGCCACCTAGCCCACCCCTGTCCTCATTGGGTTTTTTTGGTTTTTTAGGGTTTTTTTTAGGTTTTTTGCAAAGAAAATGGGGTTATGTGGCTTGCCCAAGGCCACACAGCTAGGTAATTATTAAGTGTCTGAAACCGGATTTGAACCCAGGTACTCCTGACTCCAGAGCCAGTGCTTTATCCACTGTGCCACCTAGCTGCCCCTCATTGGTTTTTAAAGTACTTCACACCCTGGTCCCAAGCTATCTTTCCAACCTCCTTCTTTTTTACATTCCTTCAAGTACTTTGAGTTCCAGTCAAGCTGCCCTTCTCTCCTCAACCTACATGACATTGCTTCTCTCATGTGCTCACCTTTGCATTGACCACGCTTCTCTTCTTGGGATATACCCTCTTCTGTTCTCACCTGTGCCTCATAGAATCCTTCACTTTCTTCAAGATGTGGACTAAAGCACCACATTGTCCGTAAAGCCAAACTTTCTTGTATTTCTCCCTGCTAGTCTATGCCCTTCATTCCAAAGTACCTTGAATTTATTCCATATTTCTTCTTTATATAACGTTTGTCCTTCATTTTCAAAGAAGTCCACAGCATCAGGGAGGTGATACCATGACAAGCATGTGAATTGGATTTAAGTGGGGATGGGGATGCTAGGCTAAGTCACCAGCCTCACGTTCACCTCCAGATACATCTGGGTCCAGTGGCCAGATATAGATCAGGATGACTGGAGATGGTCCTGGATGCAAGGCATCAGGTTTAAGTGACTTGCCCAAGGTCACACAAACAGTAAAAGTCTGACTCCAAGGTCAGTACTCTAATCACTGTACCACCTAGCTACCCTCCTTTTTATATACATACATACATACATTTTATATATATATAATATATATATATATATTTGTATTATATATATACACATACATACAATGTCTCACCAAGTAGAATATGAATTATTTGAGAATAGTTATGATTTTGCTTTTTATTTGTATTTTCAGTACCTAGCATAGCATCTGGAACATAGTAGGACTCAATGCATGTTTATTGATTATTGAGTAATTGATTATTGATTACTAATAATTAATTGATCATTAATGTATTGATTAATTCATAAACCCCATCCTCATAGGTTTAGGGCTAGATGAAATCGTAAACATCATCTAGTCTAATCTTGTTATTTTTATGGGTAAGAAAAGTAAGGTCTAGATTGTTGAATGACTTAATAAGGTCAAGGTCTCTTACTGACATTACTCTTAGCAATTTTTAGATTCCAAATTGATAAGCCTAATTAATCATGATTCTTCTTTAAAAATATTATTTTAAAAAACATTCTCCAGTATTTTCTTGATGTTTGAACACAATATCCTACCCGTGATTCTCAAAATTCTGAAGTTTGTCTCTGTAGCTAACCCTTGACTGAGATGAATTTCATTTATGGAAAAATGCTTTGGTCAATGCAGATCCTCCTTTCTGCTGACATTTAACATGTAAGTCTTAGAAGATAACAATGTGGAACTTTAGAGAGGAACGCCCACATAAGCCTTTATTGGAGAACCATGAGAAATGTTTATTATAAAAGCAAAGTTTTTTGGTCAGCCATTTTCACCAATCCTATCTAATCCTGATTGTTGGGATAGGGAACAGGAAGTAACATCTCCACACCTGTGCATGCCCCATATTTGGGGAATTAAAGACTTTCTCTGAGCTCCAACTGTTAAAGACTGTAATCTATAAATCCCTCCCTATGATTCTGGAGGAGCATTTTCTTGAACTCCTTTTATTGTTGAAAGCAGGAGGAGGGAGGTGGTGAAAATACTCATCTCTCTGTGATTTGGGTGCTAATCTGAGAGCTGGACTAAATCCCAGGATTCTGGCCACTTACACAGACAGAGTTCTCATTGTAAAGTCTGAACAAAATGACATTCCCTTCTCTGTGCTTGGAAACTCTATTTTTTGTAAATAGATACATAAACTCTTCTTTAATTAATAAATCCCTTTGATATTTACATGTTTCCCATTGCTGGGAACAAATTAGGTTCAAGGTGTCAAAAAGTAGGAACTTCATGCTTCTTACATGTAGGTGCCATTTTAGAGAAATGCAAAAAAAACTGGCCCGAAACACAAGCCTGTGTTTTCCGCACCCCATCATTTTCCGAGAAGCATAGGGTCATAGATTTAGGGCTAGAAGTCACTTTAGATCATCTAGTTCAGCTCTTTCTTTTCACATATGAGAAAACCTTGGTCTGGCAAGATGAATTTGCTTGCCCAAACTGGTAGACCAGGAATTCAAACAGGAATTCTTTGACTCATTATCTAGTGTGGTTTTCATGGCATCACCATCTCTCCTATAGCAATCATATTACTGTTAAGGAGAACAGTACTGAAGCCAGCTCAAGCCAGCTCAGACAAACTTGTGATTGTTGTTGTTCAGTCATTTCACTCGTGTCCAACCCTTTTTTGATCCTATTTGGAATTTTCTTGGTAAAGATTGCTGGAGGGGTTTGAAATTTCCTGCTCCAGTGGATCCATTTTTTTCTTTTTTCTTTCTTTCTTTCTTTTTCTTTCTTTCTTTCTTTCTTTCTTTCTTTCTTTCTTTCTTTCTGTTTTTTTTTTATTTTGTACAAATGATGTTTTCTTATACATTACTAAAATATTCTTGTTTAAGAGTAAACATAATACCCACTCCCCGCCAAAATATAAACCCTCAGGAGCAGTAAAAGAAAGAGAAAAAAAATAAAAATAAAAAGTAATAAAAAATGTGCTTCAGTCTGTGTTCCAACATCTCCAGCTCTGTGGTGGGTGGATCGCATTCTTTATGATAAGTCCATCACAAAAGCTCCTTCCATATTTTTCCACCATTGCCATTGTTGATCACAACTCCCTCCATTCGTACTTTCCCACTACCATATACTACATTTTCTCTCTCCTTTCACTCTGTCCCTCTTCTTAAATGTGCTGTAGGGTAGCTGAGTGGCACAGCAGATTGATCACTGGCCCTGGGGCCAAGAGGCCCTGAGCCCACATATAGTGGATCCATTTCTATCAGGAAATCAGTGGTTGTGACTTTCCCAGGGTCACCCAGCTAGGAAGTATCTGAAGTTGGATTTGAATTCATTTCTTTCTGACTCCAGGCCCAGTACTTTTTCCACTGAGCCATTAGCTGTCTCATAAGCTCACAGATTGTTAAATGTGCATTGTAAGCACTCATACCTTAGAACATGGCAAACACAACAAATCAAAACTTGCTTAGTTTTGTTAACTGTCTAGACTTAAGAAAGTGATGGAGAAAATATTAATAATGCAGATGAAACTTAAAAGTATGTCATGTGGACTTTTTTGCTGAAGAGCTAGCTGTTACACCTTTACCAGCATATCACTGCCATTATTAGGTGACCTTTACATAACATCTTAAAATTTGCTAAACACTTCACATACATGACTTCACTCAAGCCTCACAAGAACCCCATGAGATAGGAACTATGGGTGATTTTATATTATCCTCATTTTACATATAATGAAACTGAGGCTCCAAGAAGTAAAGAGACTTGACCTATAGTCACCCAACTCATAAATATCTGAGTTAGAACTTAACCACCACTCTTTCTGACTCCAAAGCCAACACTTTATCCAGTATACCATGCTGCCTCTAAACAATAAACCCACCAAACTCTTGCAGTCAGAAGACAGAACAGAGAGCCTTCCAAAAAAAAGAGTAGCTTCAATACATCCAGTTTATGCCATGGTTTTCTTTGGAATGTCATACTTATAGTTGAGGAATCATTTGAACATACCAACATCACAGGAATGAATGAAGAGCAAGGAAAATTTGAGTTGTCCAATCTCAAAGGGTACAGAGCCCTTCCAAGGGTCTCCTGCTCATTGCTTAGGGTAGCTTACAAAACTCTTCAATGTCAATTAGTGGCCTGTGAATTCAGCCTATGCAATTAAGATGAGATAGTTCTTTTGAGTGTGAAAGAACCAACTTATCATATTTTTTGCATTCACCATCTCACTGCATGAATATTTTTGTATTTCCATATTTCTCAGAGAGCACTTAATTTAATCTTAGCCCCATTTCTTTCAATAAAGCATTGTTGGGTCTCTTAAGCAGCACGGCTTGCTCCTCCAACTCATCTCCCCGTGAAATTGGTTTAATGAAGCAGAAAGGTATGAAGCATTAACAACACTGAAATCCGGGTGGTAGCACTTCATTTTTCAGAGGCACTCACATTTCCACCCTAATTTATAAAAATCAGCACACAAATGATTTTTATCACGGCCATTACATCAGTATAAATTACTGCCTTTTCTAGAACCTGCCACATAGTCAAACTGTTGAAATGATATCTATTAGTGAATGATGGGGGAAGGGGTTGGGGGGGGTGGGGAGCACCCCGGGTAGGAAAGAGTTAGTGTAAAATGAAGACTGATCATAGGCTTCTTGGAACACTAAATATTAATTTCCCATCCTGACCACTGATTGGACGTTTTTGCCAATAGTTCAGATGGATATTAAATATACAAAGTGGAGCAAATGGGTCAATTTGTTCAGGACAAAGAATGTGATGCTCCATAAACAAACTGTTCTGGATAAAGACAAGCAGCCATGCAATTAGTCAGGAGTTCCTCGTGTCCAGCAGGCAGGCTGGCCATAGGCTCCCTGGGCCTGAGCCATTGTTCGGTGCTCCCTCATGGGCTTCTTCATTTATCTCATTGTAGGAACTGTGTCATATTGGCTTTGTGCTCTGCAGGCCCTCTGTGTTGCATTCATCCTGCTAGATCCTCTTTGGAGGGAGTGCTGCCCCACTGGCATTTCCCCCTTTCACACTGCTGTCAGGTCTGGTGAGGCCCCAACCACTTGCCACCCAGGTAGCCCACCAAAGCCTGGTCTTTTCCAGTTATGGTGCAGCTTCATTCTAACAACCTTCTTCAAATTTGGATATTGATTTACTCTGATCTGAAGTTTCTCTTTGCTCTCTTTGTAAAATGATTTACCATTAACCATTGCATTGTTAATAACCAAAGCAATAATGTTATAAGTTTTCTGAGGAGGAATGAGTAAAGGTTTAACCTTAAAAGAATATATACTCAAGAGATATTATTTAGGAATGTGAAAAGTTAATGTTGTAATTAAAAATGAATTTTTTTGTGGATGGACACTTGAAAAACTAATTGTAAATCATTTAAGTCACGAGTAAAGTAAGTCTGGGAATCTCCTTGATTAACACTAGCTTGTTGCAATCACTTGGGACTTGAACCTAATGGCACCCTCAAAATCATCTAGCACCACCCCGCCACTCCACTAAAATGGAAATGAAAGTTCAGAGAAGCTTAGTGATTTGCCCAAGATCACATTACTAGGAGTATCAAAGGCAGAACTCAATCACAGGTCTCCTGCTCCCTAGTCCCATGCTTCTTGTACTATTCTAAGCTATACTTAGGAACATGGGTTCAGAGAGTTACAGGTTTAAACTCAAAGATACCGTAGAGATCATCTAGTTGAATCCCTTTAAAGATAAGGAAACTGGAGTCCAGAAAAGTTATCACCTGTCCAAGGGCTTGCATGTATTAAGTATCCATTAACCTCTCTAGGCCTCATTTTACTCATTTGTAAAATGAGAATAATCATACCAATTTGATCACAGTATAATATACTAACTCAGTGATTGGAATTTTCAGTTCAGTCGTTTTTCAGTCATTTTCTACTCTTTGTATCCCCATTCAAGGTTTTCTTACAAGGATAATAGAGTGGTTTTGATATTTTATTCTATAGCTCATTTTACAGATGAGGAAATTGAGGCAAACATATTAAGTGATTTGCCTAGGATCACACAGCTAGTAAATGTCTGAGGTCAGATTTGAAGACTTCAGACTTCAGACTCAGCCCTCTAAACACTGAACCTCTTAGCTGATTAGGATAGGAAGTTAATACCTGTAAAGTATCAAAGAATCAGAGTTTGTATGATAAGGAACCTTGCAGTTCCTTCCTAGCCCTTCTCTTCCATTTAAGAGAAGAAATTGAGGCCCTGAAAGATGAAGTAACTTGTCCTTGGCTACCCAGTTAGCGTTTGACAGGTGATACTACAGGTGGGATTTATACCCAGATCCTCAGAATTTAGAATAAAGATGGGGAGAAGGCATGCTTAGGAACTTTTCTTTCTTTTTTTTTACTTTGCTTGTTTATTTTTGTTTTTGCTCTATTGGGGAAAATAAAAACAAAGAGAGAATAGACCATAGCTCAGTAGTATGATTATTTAAATGACAGGGAAAAGCAAAACTAGTCAACTTTTTAAAATTTATTTTTATTAAAGCTATTATTTGAGTTTTACAATTTTCCTCCCAATGTTACTTCCCTCCCCCCCCCCCACAGAAAGCAATCTGTCAGTCTTTATTTTGTTTCCATGTTGTACATTGATCCAAATTGAGTGTGATGAGAGAGAAATCATATCCTTAAGGAAGAGACAAGAATTCTAAGAGGTAACAGGATCAGACAATGAGATATCTGGTTTTTTCCCTAAGTTAAAGGGAATAGTCCTTGAACTTTGTTCAAACTCCACGGCTCTTTATCTGGATAAAAACTAGTCAACTTTTATCTTTTTTCTCTGCCAAGGAGAATGATCTTTGGTCTAGAAAATACAAAGAAAAAAATAGGGAAGTGATGCCAAAAGTAAGCAGAGAGATAATGACGGGACAATACTTCCCTCAATGAATTGGAGTCACCAGCCTCACGTGAGCCCCACATACTCATGCATGGTATAAACTAGAATGTGTTCTTGTTAAAATTGTTTGTTCCCTTCCCTTTCCCTTTCCCCTGGTACAGATGACTTTTTAAATCCAATTATAGAAAATTTATTGAATTTTATTTGACCAAATTCGACTCATTATTCTAGTCATTGATATCTTTTTGAAACCTAGCCCTGGCATCTAGTAAGTTAGTATATTAGCCATTCCCCTCAACTTGGTGCCGTCTACACAAGTGAGAAATACGGCATCTATATTTATCTGAGTATTAATTTTTCTAGTTGCTTAGGAACTTTTCAAATGGAAACATTTTCTGTTCTTTTCTCCTATCCCAGTTAATTAAGTAGATGATCTTTTTGGATTTCTGCCTTGGCTACATTTAGCTTTATCCCTTCCCAAGAGCTTTGTAGAATGGGAGGAATTATCTCTCGTAAAAGAGGTGCACAAGTAAGAACTTTTACAGTGGAAGAGAACATGGGAAAGTGGCAAGCAACACTTGAACCTCACACTGGAATTGGTTCTAAGTGGGAGGAAATATATATATATATATACACACACACACACACATAATGTATATAATGTACATAAACACTCAGGTACAGAAATCTATCTTACCCAACAGAAAAATAGCAGGACAAGGGGGAAAATATACAGTTAGTAATCATAACTGGGAATGTGAATGAGATAAATTCACTCATGAAATGGCAGCAGATAACAGAATTGATTAGAAACGTGAATATAGCAAAATGTTGTTTACAACAGACATATTTGAAACAGAAACTCATGCACAGAGTTAAAATAAGGAGATGGAGCAGAATCTTTTATGCTTCTGTTGAAGTTAAAAAGGCAGGGATAATAATCATGATCTCAGACAGAGCAGAGATAAAAATAGAGTTAATTAAAAGAGATAATTAGGGAAATTTAATTTTGATAAAAGGTACCATAGACAAATAAGTAATATCAAAAAATTTTAAAGCAAGTTTCTCTGATAATGTTGTAATTAAAGACCTCTTTTCTCAAATATAGAGGGAAACCAAGTCAAATTTATAAAACTAATAGCCATTCCATAATTGATAAATTATTAAGGTATATGAACAGGCAGTTTTCAGAAGAAGAAATCAAAGCTACCTATAGTCATATAAAAATTATCTAAATCACTTTTTATTGGAGAAATGCAAATTAACACCAAGGTACCACCTCACATCTATGAGAAATGACAAGTGCTGGCATGGCTGAGGGAAAATAGGTAGATTAATGAATTTTTAGTGGAGCTGGGAACCAGTTTAGCCATTCTGGAACTATAAAACTATTCCTACCATTTTAACAGAAGTACAGCTACTAGGTCTGCATCCCAAAGAAATCAAAGAAAAAGAAAAAGGACCTATTGGCATAAAAATATTTATAGTAGCATTTTTTGTGGCAAAGAATTGGAAATTGAGGTGATGCCCATCAATTGGGGAATGACTAAACAACTATAGCATGTGATTATGCTAAACTATTATGCTATAAGAACTGATGAAGGAGATGGTTTCAAAAAAACCTGGCAAGACATATATGAACTGATGAAAATTGAAATGAGAAGAACCAGATCATTGTATACAGTAACAGCAATATTGTGGTGATGTTCAATTGTGAAAAACTTAGCTACCCAGATCCATCCAATGCTCTAAGGCTTCATCCAAAGGACTCGTGATAAAAAAGTGCTGTCTCTCTCCCAAAAAAAGAACTGATGACCTCTCAGTGAATTCTGAGACTACTTTTCCCTATTTTTCTTGCTTTTTGTTATATGGTTAATATAAAAATCTGTTTTGCATCATTTCACATGTATAAGTGATATATCGCTTGCCTTCTCAATGACTAAAGGAGGTACAAAAAAAGGAGAGAGTTCAAAATTCAGATTTTTAAAAGATTAAAAATAAATAAAAAGATTTGGCCTTTCCCAAGGCTAGGTCATGACAAACATTCCCACTCCACCATATATAGACTATTGCCATTTTTAATCATTTTTGCCAATTTGCAGGTTGTGAGGTGAAAACACAGGTTTGTTTTGATTTGCATATCTCTTACTATTAAGTGCTTTGGAGTATTCTTTCATGTTTTGTGAATACTTTCCTCTTCTTTGTACTATTTGTTTGTATCTTTTGAGCATTTATCTATTGGTGGATTGTTATTAGTCTTATTTATTTTATTAATTGTATATAATTTTTTAAGATCAAACCTTTATCAGAGAAATTTGATACAAAGATTTTTTTCCCCCATTCAGTCGCTTCCCTTTGTATCCTAGGTGTATTTATGTTGTCTGTGCAGAAACTTTTCAGTTTCAGGTATTCAAAGTTGTCTATTTTATCTTTTGTAATTACCTCTATATCTTGTTTGGTTAAAAAAGTCATTAGGGCTATATGATCCGTTTCTCTTCAAATTTGTATAGCATCCTTTTAATATTAAAGTCTTGTATCCATTTAAAAGGTATTGTGGAACATGGCGTAAGACTTCTTTCTAATTTTCTCAGGAGTTTTTATCAAACAAGTGTTTTTCCTAGGTAACTGTTGTTTTCTACTTTATCCTACACTGTTATTGTATTTTATTGTTTCCAAGTGGAATGGATAAAAGGATTGTTCAATATGAGGTAAAACAATCAATATAATCTTATAAAAATTTCCAAAACCAATAGATGTTGAAAAAGGCCTTTGACAAAGTCCTGCACTCTTTTTATGCTAAAAGCTTTATTAAGTATAGACAAGGAGGGGCCTTTTCACAAACATCATAAAAAGCATCTATCTAAATCAAAAAGCAGATAACACGTAATGGAAATGCACTAGAACCTTTTCCAGTAAATATCAGTGTGAAACAAGGATTCCTAATACCCCTTCTATCATCTGATATAGTTCTGGAATTGTTAGCAACAGCAATAAAATAAGAAAAAGAAATTGAAGGCATAAGGATAAATAAAGAGAAAATAAAATTATGCTTTTGGTTTATTATTTTTTATTTAGAAAATCCTAGAGCAAAGATACCGAGACACAGCTTTATCAAAGTAGCAGGCTACAAAATAAATCCTCAAAAATTAACAGTATTTCTATATAATAAAACTAAAAAATATCAGAAGAAATCATTGAAAGGAAAATTCTGTCCCAAATAAATAAAAAATTATAAAATATCTGTATATTGCCCTACTAAATCACCAAAAAGTTTTTTTATAAATTCAACTATAAAGTGCTCTTTAAATATGGATATCACATTGCTAATTTTTATTTGATTTTTCTGCTCCCTTCTTTTTAATTAGATTAGCTAATGTCTTATCAATTTTATTGCTCTTTTCAAATATCCAGTTTTGGTTTTATTCATGATTTCTATGCTTTTTTGTTTCCAATTCATCTATTCCCCTTCTGGTTATTAATATCTCCTCTTTTATACTTATTTTAGGTTCATTTGTTCACTTTCTAATTTTTAAAATGCACATTTAGTTCATTAATTCTCTCTTTTTTATGTTTTGTAAAAGTATATTTATAAAGATAGTATTTTTCCCTTGAGGACTCTAGTGCCATTAAGCAATTTCTCTTTTTATTTTAGTTGCATTGATTTTGTTTTATACCTTTTTCTCCGGATGAGAACTAGAAACAACCACAGTTGCAATAATTGAGACAGGCAGTGCTAGACTTGATCTGACCATAGCTCCTTTTCTAGTTTTGGTGCATTCCTTGTGTGGCTGTTGACCAACATCAGCCTGGAACCTAGGGCAATCCAACCATGCATAACCCTCCAACATACCATAAAAGTGGAATAAGAAAAGATCTGAGGTTAAGAACTGACAATCAGTACCTACCTCCCAGCTTTTGCAGATGTCTCCCCTACTCTTCCCACTCTCACCGAAAAATTTCTACTTATGAAGTAAAATGCTTCTTATAACATGAACTGTACATCACTGAATCACAGTGGATTTTTGTAAACACTACATTTACTAACATAAAAACTATACCTCTTTAATGTTGGGAGAAATTATGATATAACCAACTACTTTCTGTTCCCTAGCTTTCAAGATTTGCAGAGGGAACTCTTCCACAGGCTACTAATAGTAACTTTTTGTTTAGTAACTTAGGGACTGTGTAATTGTGTAAATTAGAACAGCAGTTATGACTTACTTTATTACAATTCTGTATGCAGAGGTAATGTTTAAATGGTTTATTTAAGGAGACTGTCAATGAATATAAAAGTGATCAACCTTTATGCCTTTGTCTGGAATTGACTCATCAGTGGAGATAGAGGAGTTAACCTGTGTAGATTCTTGGCATACTGACAGAGGGTTGGCCCAAAATAGGACTTATTTGCCACCAAGAAAGCAGCTAGTATATACAGATTTTGTGCCATTTAAAACTGTTAAAGCTTACTGGATAGAACTTATGTTTTTAAGATAGTAAATCTTAATGCTGTCTTTTGGTACATTCTATAATTTGTACCTGTCCTTTTATCTCTTTTCTTCCTCCTGTTCAGGAAGCCATCATTGGGTGAATCCAAGGGTGGATCCAAGATCGCAGAATAACAAGGAGTACAATGAGTTTCTCCCCACAAAACTAACAGATATAGAAGATGGTGAATCTTGATGAGAAATTGAAGCAAAAGTAAGAGACTGATATGTCCAGCTTATGCTTGCATAAGGAGAGAAACAGAGAGGTATGTGGACACTAAAGCTAGGTCTGGTCAGCAGTGTGATACCTAAAACACTACATCTCAAAGGGGCTGAAAAAGGATTGAGGCTATGCAGTGGGGCAAAATTAGATATAATATCCATCCTCAGGCACTGAAACCTTTTATGGGCTTTGGGAACAGATACCAACTTGCAACTTTTTCGATTGCTAAGCAGTCCCAAATTACAGATCCAGGGCTGTCTGAGAATGGGACTTACAGTTAAGGATGGTGTCCCAGAGTGAGAAGTGACTGTGAATCCTATAGGGGCTGTGTATTAAAGCAAAGATCAAGTTCAGAAGTAAGCAGAAGTTTTGTGACTTAGACCCCAGGAGAAGATGATTTCAATTCCAACTTCAGTGTGAAACCTGCACAGGAAATCACCAGAATAGGAATCACAGAGTAAAGGGAAGCATACAGTTTTATAACCATGCAAGCAGAGCTTTCTCCCTGGCTGATATTGACTGAATCCAACAACAGACTACTGAAACTCCAAAAGAGACAAGTCTACAGGTGTGTTGCTCAGACCCAAATCCAGATCAGGAACTTGCAAAGCTCAGATTGGGAACCAACAGACTTTGCCCAGATCAGACCACTTTAGGAGTATAGAAAACGTTGCATGTTCCCAGTTTGAGCTGTTTCTAAGATCCTGAAATAATATAATAGTGAACACTCTAGAAAGCACTGGCAGGACTAACCCACAAATTCCCTCCAGACATTGAAAGCAGTTGAACCTAACAAACTCCTCTGGAAGAATGAGTAAAGGAAAAAGAAACCCATCATAAAAAGAAAATGGGGTTAATAGTACTCCTAGTTCCTACTTCATCGAGTTGTTGTGGGGCTCAAATAAAACTATGGATGTAAAGTACTGCAGACATGAAAGCAATAGATGAATGTCAAACAAAGAAGCATTTACTAACTGTCTACTTATGTACCAGACACTGTGCCAGCACTTAGGGATACACAAAAAGCATAAACAGTCCTTTCCTTCAAGGAGTACACAGTCTAAGGTTGAAGACCAACATGCATACAACTATGTACAAACAGGAGATATAGATATAGATATAGATATAGATATAGATATAGATATAGATATATAGATATAGATATAGATATAGATATAGATATAGATATAGATATAGATATAGATATAGATATAGATATAGATATAGATATAGATATAGATATGTGTGTGTGGATGTGTGTATGTATGATAAACTGGAACTAAGTAGCAGAGGAAAGGAGAGAACATAAACTCTGATCAAGCAGGTACTCTGGTACTAGCGTTAAGGAGGATCAGGGATCTTGGAGAAGGAGGGATTTTAGCTGAGACTTAAAAGAAGCCAAGGGGCCAAAGTAAGGAGGCAGAGAGTCTCCTGCATGGAAATCAGCCAGTAAAATATAGTGGGAATTAGTAGCTACAGTGTCCTTGCAAGAAAGAACATGGCTCTCAAATAAAGCAAGCTGAACAAAATTATGAAAGTTTACAGTTTCATGTACAACTGTATCTTTCTGTTCTACTATATGCATAAGGAAGTGCTCATTTAATTTGATGTTTGTTAAATTTAGAATTTTTAATTGGAAAAATAATAGAGATTGAAAAATATCAAAGCAATCTATGTCACCTCAGCAATTTAATGTGTTGCATAAACCTGGCATGAGCATAGGCTAATGAGTACATGGAAAACAAATGAGCCCTAACCCCGGGGCGCTATTGCTTTAACCTCAAAAGACTATTGGACATCTGTCCTGTGGCCTTTTGAGTTATCCATATTTGAGGCTTATTATGAAACTGAGATACAAAGTGCTTTTGCCTGTAGGTCTCAGAAACTCTACCCACCAGCCTTGCTTTGGGATCAGTAAAGCTATAAGGTGCAAACGAAAACAAACATGTGATTGAAGGGTTAGAAAATTGGGACTGTAAGAAAAAGGGGGGAGGAAAAGAGGAACCACTTTAAAAGGAACAAGTATATGAAAGATTTTTACCTTGAAAATTGTGACTGGTTTATCTCTGTAGCAGATGGAAGAAAAAAAGACTTGGAAAATGTTTTCATATTACATCTTGGCTTTTTGTCCTAATTTTTAAAATCAATTTCATGTATTGTCTGATAAGCTATTAGTCATTTTTCTTTTATAATATATTTTAAGTTGTCTATAAGTAATTAAGAAAAGCAAAACAAATAACTATCTAACATGGTGAAAAATACTTAATTATTCTGAATATAATACTTTTTACTACTGTTGATCCAAAAAAAAGAACAATATCTAATCACCTGAGTGATTGTCATGATTATCACATCTCAGGGAAATTGTGTGTGTCTGTGTGTGTGTGTGTGTGTGTCCTTAGATAAATGATGTGCTGGGAAAAGCTATGTAAGTTCCTCGAAGTTGAGAGTCATAGCCTGGACAAGAAATTACTCTGAGTTTACTTGCTTGGCAGAAGTGGGGCAGGGTGGAACTATCCAGAATGGACCATGCAGGAAAAATAGAAGGCATTGAAAAATTGGGCAAAAAAGGACAAAGAAAAGAGACAGGAATGAAATCCTTTCTCAGAACTTGCAGAAAAGGGAGGGACTTCACAATGCTCCTCTCGGGTTTAGTTTGTTGATGGCCATAAATGAGGACTGAAATGGGCTAGAAATGAGCTACTAGAATTCAAATCCATTTTCTTAAGTGTCTTCAAGATACAAAGCTGTGTGGTATAAAAACCAAAAATTCTAATCACCAGCCTAAAGGAGTTTACATTCAACTAGGGGAGATCCTGCTGCTTTCTTTAGTAACTAACTGAACTATGTAGAAAAAGAAGACAGATTCTTTTTCATGTCTGATTAGAGAATCTCACCCACTGCAATTCACTCAGGCTAGGAGGCCTAAGCTCCACCACTGCATTTGTTTTGTCTCCTCTCTCCAATAGCTCTTCCATCCCCCCTTTTCATTCTTTGGGATCTTATCTAAAGCTTTACCTGCAGGACAGTCAAACACCCAGTTGTTTTTTTCAAAATCATCCCCTGGGCCATGTATTCACAGCTCGGATTCATGCTGGGCTAATGGTCAGTATCTTGTTCTTTCCGAAGTAGTCTCCACCTACAATCTGAAATTTATGACTAGTGTATTTCCTGGGAGGGTATGTTCTGATGGCACCTGGTGGCTAAAGGCAAGAAATGCAGAGGAGCACCAGGCAAGAAGGTGGAGTGCGGAAGGAAACCAGACATCATTATTTGGGAATCAGCCTTGCAGAGAATGAGAAGCTCTATTGAGCATCAAGAACTGAAAAAAAATTATGTTAAAACCTCATCTATTGATTGACTTTGCCAATTTTTGATCCAATCCTTGCTTTTCTGCAGCCTTAGTTCTTGTGACTGGGGAATGGATTGGATCATGCCATTAGTAGTGGTAAAAGCATATCCAGAAAAGCCATATAGGGTAGTGGATAGAAAGCCATTCTCCCAATCTAGAAGACCTGGGTTCAAAGTTTACCTCAGACATATGCTGGCTTGGCAACCCTGTGAAGTCACTTGACTTTTTAATGCCTAGGCAACTTTCCAAGCCCAGAAATTTCAGATCACCTGGGAATCTTTTGCCAATGAAATTACAGTTCCAGAGAGAGACAGATTTTGGCTTAAAGGGTTAGAATGGGACATTTAGAATGGACCTAAAGTCATGATTGATTGATTTCCTTTTGGCCTAGATTCTCGTGGAATGGTCCTTGGATGATCCCTGTTGCTGAGCAAGTCTACAGCTTTCATTGTTAAAACTGTCCAGACTCAGCTTTGAGGTTCGAGGAGATCATGAACCATGATAAGCACATGTTTGGAAAAAGGAACAAAGAGGGCACATGATTTGCTACTCTTTGTTCTGGAATGACTAGATAATGACTTGGAAAAGGTGGGAATATCAGGCTTGTTAGTATCTGTTTTTGCTTTCTGTGACACTTGGTAGGAGGTAGAGTCTCCTGTAGGCAGAGCTGTTTGGCCCAAACTGAGCGTCTTTGTCCCCTTTCTTCCCAATTGTCCCATAGCTACCTTTACCCCAATCTAGAAATCCAGCTCTAAAGCCATTACTAGAGGGGAAAGGAAGAAGCATTTAACATTCCCTATGTGCTACTGTACTATGTTCTTACAAATGTTTCATTTGATTCTCACAACCTTAGGAGATGAGTCCTGTTATTTTCATTCCCATTTTATAGATGAGGAAATTGAGGCAACAGTCTTTAAATGACTTGCCCAAGGTCATACAGCTAGTAAGTGTCTGAGACAAGATTTGAAGTCTGGTCTTCCTGACTCCAGGCCCAGTGCTCTATTTGCTGTGCCACTGAGCTGTCTGTCTACTAATCCCTTTGGCTATTTAAAGCCTTCCCTGGTCAGTATTCACCTGAAAAGTCAAGAGGAAACAGATAATAGGTATGGATTTTGAAACAGGTTCTTTATTATTAAATAGGTAACAATATGGAAGGCAAGTTCACCTGGAACGGTTCACAAATGCTGGTCTTTCCTACAGTGCTATCCTTGAATAGGTAAAATTTTTGAAGAGATTCAATGTCAAAGGAACATTTGATACATCAGTTCCTAGAGCCATTTGGTTTGAAATTTAAAGGCATATGCTTGAGGACATATACCCATACACATCAGTGTAGACTTGTCTCCAGGAACAACAAAGTGTTACTTTAAGAGGAGTCTTTGATTTGGAATAAAGAGAACTGGTCCCTAATCATACCTATGACACATATTCTTATGTGACTTTGGATAAGAAACGTAACTTCTAGTCTCACTTCTATTATTTGTAAGATAATAATAACAATAATAATGATAATAAGTACTAGCATTTGTGGAATACTTTGAGATATGCAAAATACTTTACAAATATTATCTCATTGCATTACCTGAGAGGTAAGTGCTATCATTAACTTCATTTTTATGGAGGAGGAAACTGAGGCAGATCTTTGTCCAGATAATCTCTTCCTGTTCTAAATCTGATTTTGGGGGATTAATTTAGTGTATAAGAGGAGTCAATGAGCAGTGCTTTCTCTTTTCACAGTGGTAATCCTCCCACATTTCACTGAAGCTGTCTCCGTCATTTCTTATAGCACAATAGTATTACATTGCATTCATATACTTTAATTTGCTTAGCCATTCCCTAATTGATGGCCATCTCCTAAGTTTCCAGCTCTTCTCCATTACAAAAAGAGGTACTATAAATATTTTTGAGTATTTTTTGTTCTTTCCCTCTTTCTTTGATCTCTTTGGTTATGGGCCTATTAGAGGTATTACTGAATCAGAACATGCCCAATTTAGTAAATATCTGGTTATGTTTCCAAACTGTTTTCCAGAACAGCTAGACCAGTTTATAGTTCTACGGACAGTGCTTGAGTATGCCCATTTTCCCGTATCCCCTCCTACATTTGTCATTTTTTTGGTCAGCTCTGTTCATCTGATAAGGTAAAAACCTCAAACTTGCTTTAATTGCATGTCTCTAATTATTAGTGATTTAGAACCTTTTTTTAAAATAAAGTTTAGAGATTTCTTTCTGAGAAATCCCCCTGTTCCTATCCTTGGACCATTTATCAAATGGGAATGGTTCAAACTTGATGCAAGGTGTTTCCCCTCCCCTAACTTTTCCTTTCTGATTTTAGCTGCATAGGTTTTGTTTGTACAATTTTTTTTTAATTTTATGTAATCAACATTTTTTTCTTCTGTGTTCCTCTCTATCCCTTCTTGGTCTTGAGCTCTTCATGTATCTTTATGTATGTCTGAACGACAATTTCTTCTTTGCCACTCTATTTATTATATGACCAATTACTATTTTAAGTTCTACATCCATTTGGAACTTATCTTGGTATATGATGTGAGTTGTTCACCTAGACGTAATTCATAGCATATTATTTCCCAGTTTCCCCAGAAGGTTTTGACCAGTAGTGAGTCCTTACTTCAGAAGTTTGAGTCTTTGGGTATTGTTGAACACTAAGCCACTGGGTTTGTTTGCTCTTCAATGTTGTGTCTAATCTGTTCTACCGATGAACTTTTGTATTTTTTAACCAAATCATTTTAATGAGCACTGCTTTATAATATAGTTTGAGATCTGATACATGCACTCTGGGGTAGGAAAAAGTGTCCTACCTTCTGTTCTCCATATACAATATTCCATCTTTTCTTATGCCTTTGTACAAGTTGTCTCCCATGTCTGAAATGCTCTTCCTTCTCACTGCTGCCTCTTAGAATCCCTCCTCGCTCCTTTCAAAGATTAAGAGCCCCCTAGCTGCCAGTGGCTCCCAACAATTACTTTGCATTTACTTCGTATTTTTATTTTGTATTTTCTCATATTTGATCATGATATTTTCCTCATAGGATATAGGCTCTTTGGAAAGGGGAATTGAAAAAAAAATCTTTCTTTGTATTCACTGTGCCTAGCCCAATAGTTGCCATTGTAGTTGGGGATTAACAAATACTTGTTGAAGGATATATTTATACCCTCACAATTGTTTTTCTCAACTGTATTGCAATTATATAGTACAGTAAACTATGACAAATTTAGCTGTAACTTTTGATGCAGAGATCTCACCAGATAATATCATCTCAAGGATGTGTCAGAGGTAAAGAGAAAAGGCCTCTGTGTACAGAAGGATTTTTATAGTAATAAAGAATTGGAAACAAAATGGGTGCTCATTGATTTGGGAATGATTGAACAAATTCTGGTATATGAATGTAATGAGATATTACAGTGCCATAAGAGATGATGGATATAGAGAATTTGGAAAAACTTGGGAAGACTTGTATGAACTGATAAACTTTACACACTGGTCACAATAATATAAAAGAAAACAACTCTGAAAGATTTCAGAATTATAGTCACTATAGTGATCAGTCACTCCTTCAGAAGACTGATGATGAATCATGATTTCTATCCCTTGAAAGGGAGTTGATGGACTAGAGGTAAAAAATGATAGATAGATAGATAGATAGATAGATAGATAGATAGATAGATAGATAGATCCTCATTTATGTGAACAACAAATCCCTTGAAATGATTGCATTAATTCGAATTTTGACTATTTGAAGTTATAATTATTTAAAATAAGGTCATTGTCTTCAGTGATGTTAAAAAAAGAAAACATCAGTAAACAAAATATACATCTTAGAAGAGAGCAGAATTTCTCAGCCGCTTCTCAGCGGACATAAAGGCAATTTTGTTACTACTCACTTAAATTTACTTGTGTTAAAAGTGCACTTAAAAATGAACTTAACAAAAGCTCACAGTTTTAAAAATAGCCTTATTTTCTCTTCTGACTGGCAAGGAGAGGCCAGAGAAAACTATTTCTTAAGACTTCTTGGGTTAGGGCTTCCCATTTGGGGACTATTTCCCACCTCATCTAGGATTCCAAACCAGTAAGGAGTACTATTCATTCACGTCCTATTCTGCTCAAATGGTAAGGAGAGAGAAGCCTTTCTCAGGGACCATCCTGAGGGCCCAAGGAAGCAGACAGCTATGAAGTTGGTCAGGAGAAATCATCTCCCTATGTTTCAAGGGCCACACTACTGCTGGACCTGTTCCATTTCACCATATAACAGACTGTGCCTGCACAGAACATTGGCCTTGAACTTTCTAATCACCTATCTTCAAGAGTATACCACACTTATTCTGTCTGGACTCATTCCCCAATAGTTAACATATTCCCAATCCCACCTCCTCTTCCCAACCTAGTGATAATGAAGTCCCTGCTGTGAAATAACAAAGGATCTCCCCCAACTTCAACTCTCCATACCCTCATTCCTATATGCTTGAACCTTATCTCCAATACCCTTGTACCACTCTAGAACTACCCATTCCTTCCACTATGCACTCTACCAAGTCTACTCCATAATAAACAAACTCCCTTTCATTTTGAACCTCTTCTTTTCTCACTCTTTTCACCTGGAATTCACTGAGACTTGGCTTCCTCCTCATGACATTGGATCCCCATCCTTTCTGTTCTGCTATACTTTTACTCATGGTCCTTGACTCACGGCTCATGATAGGGGGATTATAATACTCCTTGTTTAACATTGTCACTTCCAGATTCTCTATCAACTACTGTCGCTCAGCAACCTCTCATCCTTTGAGGTTCACTCAGTCCAAATTTATCACCCAATCTAGATTCTGGCAACTGTTATCTGTCAAATCTCAGAACATTCTCCCTCCTTTCTAAATGAGATCAGTGACTTGCTCATAGCCTTCCCCTTAAAACCCAATTCCTCTTGTTCTAACAGACTTCAATATACATGTTGAAGTGTTATTAAATATCTTAACTTCTACCTTCCTCAGTATATTCAATTTCTATGATCTACTCTGCCACTCTACCTCAGCTACACATAGAAATGGTCATATCCTTGTTGATAAAACCAGGCAAAGTTCCTTGTTTTCCTGAAATAGGGATTAGTTTTCTCTAAAAAACAATGAAACTATCCCTAGAACTCAGTCAGTTCCTGCTTTCCTCAATGCAACTTTTGGTCATCTAAGGACATTGAAAAATGTTGCTCCTGTGGAGTTATGGCCTCTTGAACTTAGTGGATATCTGAAAATCAAATGAGTTCTCATATGCTGCTGCTGAGATTCTTTTCCAGATGATGACAGATAATTGGGCTTTATCCAAAGGAGGTAAGTGCCACTATATCCTGTTACATGAGGGCAAATTAAACATTTTTTATTAATTGTTCAGTGTTTTTGGATTATTTCATTTCATTCGAACATTGAACCTGAACTAACAGGGTGCTGGTGTTAGCTTAACCTCTAACAAACTATCTTGTCATCATCCACAAGTGTTATACTTCCATGTTCAAGAATTTGGAATTTCCCTTATCTGATCCTACCTTTCCCATCTCTCTCTAAACCTGCTCTTCATCCTCAAGTGACCTCTGAACCATACTTCTCTCAGTACTTTCCTAGACCATGACTGGCCTCTCCTCTCATTACACTCTCTTCCCTTGCTAATCTTGACCCCTTAGTGAAACCGTTCATCTCTACAATATCCTTTCCTCTTGACTCTCTTGCCATCTTGTCCTATCAATTGTTCCTTTACCAGAGCTCACCCCCAGATTATTCCTACTATTCATAGCTTTTATTCCTACTCATATAACTGGATGTAACTGAATGTACATCTGAATGTAACTGGAGGCATTAAATGATAATTGCTAATTGGGTTCTCTTCACATCAGCTGGGCTCTTACTACAACTCTTCCCTAATTAATTCTCCATTCTACTCACTTATAACAGTTGTTTCAAACTTTTTTTTCCCTTTCCTCAGGCCTCCTATACCATTCTCTCACCCTACCCTCTCTGCTGAGGATCTTATCTCATATATAAACTAAAAAAATTGAGTTCCTTTGCTAATATCTTCTTTTTCCCCATATTCCTCAACTTACATATCTCTGACATCATCCTCCATTTTTTTATTAACTCAGTTTTCTGATAATGAAATAATCCTTTTGCTTGCTAAGACCAACATTTCTACATGTACTCTTCATCCCATCCCCTCTCATCTTCTCTGGAAGATCGTCTCCACCATCTATCTCTAGTCTTCAATTTCTTTATATCTGCTTCTTCTCTGTTGCCTACTGCCATGCCTAAGACTCTTGATTTCTGTAAAAGCCTTCATTTGATTCTGCATGCCTAACAGTTATCTTCTGATATCTTTCCTCTTATTCTCAATTCCTTAAGAATGTTTAGAGACAACTAAATGATGCAGCAAATAGAACGTGGCCTGGAATCAAGAAGGCCTGAGTTCAAATCTAGCCTTAGATACTTAGTATCTGTGTGATTAGACAAGTCATTTATCCTCTATTTCCTCAACTGTAAAATGGGGATAATAACTAATTCCTTCCAGGATTGTTGTGAGGATTAAAGTATATGATATTTGGAATTTTGTTCATTAGATTTATAAACTCCCTGAGGGTAGAGATTCTTTATTTTTCTTATTTGTATCTCAGTGCTTAGCACAGTTTCTGGCACATAATAAGTAGGCATTTCATAAATGTTAATTGACTCTAGTTCTTACTATCAAAGTAATCAGTGCTCCCACTTCCTCTCCTTTCTTCTCATTCCCTTCTAAACCTTCTAAAATCTGACTTTTTACATCATAATCATTCAAATTTTCTCCCCAAAGTAATCAATGATCTCATGAGTGCTGGATCTAATGACTACTTTTTTCACCCATCTCGTTTTATTTCTTTATCACGTTATTCTTTTTTTTAAATTTGTTTTATTTAATTTTCCGAATTACATGTAAAGATAGTTTTCAGCATTCATCCATGTGCAAGTTTATGAGTTCCACATTTTTCACCACCCTCCCTTCCCTCCCCCCTCCCATGGCAGGGAACTGATGATAATTGGGTCCTCCTCACATCAACTGGGTCCTTACGATACCTCCTCCTTAATTGATGCTCCAACCTACTGACTCCTTGATCCTCATCCTCCTTCACTTCACTACTTATTTGACACAATTGCCTGCCTTTTTCTTCTGGATAGTTTTTCTTCTCTAGGTTTTATGTGACTGGTTCTTTTTTGATTCTTCTGTCTGATTTTGTTCTCTTTCTCCTTTGCTGCATCTTCACCCACGTATAACCCCCTAACTAAGCATTTCTCCAAGAATTTGTCCTGGACCCCCTTCTTTTTTTATTTCTATAAACTGTTATTTCATTATCTAATCAGTTCATTTCAGTTCAGTTATCATTTATATAGACTTGATTCCCACATCTATTTATTTGATCCTAGTCTCTCCTCTATGCACTAGTCTTACCTTTTGGATATTTTGAACTGGATTTCTAGTAGACATTTCAGACTCAATACATCCCAAACTATGTTTCCCTCAAGCCATCCCCTTTTCTGAATTTCCCTGTAACTATCAAGAATGCAACCATCCTCGCAATCACCCAGGTTTGCAACTTCAGGGTCATCCATAAACTACTCTCTTTCACTCACCCTGCATATCCCATCAGTTATCAAATCTTATAATTTCTTCTCTACAATGTTTCTCTCATATATCCCCTTATCACTCACACAGTCACCACTCTTATTCAGACCTTCATTTCTTCTTTTAGTTCTGTTCTTTGTCTCCAGTCCTTCTTCAGTTCAATCCTTCTTTCACAAAGTGATTTTCCTCAAGTATAGGTCTTCTTATGTCACCCCCTCACCCCCAATGCCAAACCGATCAGTTGGCTTCATTGTTACCCTATTCCTTCCAGGATCAAATTTTGGAAAGCCCTTTGTTTGATATTTACAGTTCTTCAGAACCCTTCTTACCTTTCCAAGCTTCTTAAATTATCATCCTCTCCACACACTCTGTAATCCAGCCATATTGACCTTCTTGCTGTTTGCTCTCATCCATGATCTATCTCTATGTGTTTGCATTAATGGTTCCACATGCTCTCTTTTCCAACCTTTGACTCTTAGAATTCCTAGAAGTTTCATATACAGCTCTATATTTCTGTTCAACTTTACATATGTAAATGCTCATTTATTAAAAGATTAAAGAGTCACCTCAACTGCTAGTGTCATTTACTCTAAGGCTACATTGAATGGCTTCCATATTTATATGTTCTGATTTGCATAAACTGCTTTCCCCCTTATGATATGATCTCCTTGAGGGCAAGGACTGTTTTTTGTTTGTTTTGGTTTGAGGTTTTTTTTTTTTGGATCTGTGGCTTTCACCTCAGTGCTTATCACATACAGTTAATACTCCCTAAATAGCTGGTCAGTTGATTGCTACTATCGAGGGTCTGGGATAGAAAATTGCTGAGAAATGGCTGATTTTATAAAAGAACACCAACTAAACATTTAAGATTTCTTTTCAGACTTGCAATGTCTGAGCTTAAGAAAGATAATTTAATTTTCAATGGGATAGTGGGTGCTCTGTACCATTGGTCCCTGAATTAAAACTAAGACCAGTCTCCCGGACCTTAGGAGAGCATATTGATGACCTTGTCACAGAACATATAGTAAAAATGGCAGTATTTGATAAAGAGCCTATAGCAAAATGCCAATGATTTATCTCATATAGTTAGGTACATGAAGTCCTAAAAATTAATGTGGAAAAATAAATGGACAAGACTATCAAGCAAAAATTATGAAAATAGACAAAGGGAACTAGTACCAATAGATATCAAAATACATTATAAATTAATAATTAGAAATGCTAGTGTGTATATAAAGCACTGGCCCTGGAGTCAGGAATACCTAGGTTCCAATCCGGTCTCAGACACTTAATAATTACCTAGCTGTGTGGCCTTGGGCAAGCCACTTAACCCTGGTTGCCTTGCAAAAACCTAAAAAATAAAAAAAAAATAAATGCTGGTGTTTGAAAAGGAAGTGTTAACCCAGAAATAGAACCCAGTGATTTTGAAAGAAATCAGATCCAAGCTCAGAAATTATTAAGGTACTATCTATCTATATATCTATCTATCTGGGTAAGTGTTTATACACACACAAATACACATACATAAAGAAACTAAATGGGGGGTGACTAGGTTGTGTAGTGGATAAAGCACCGGCCCTGGAGTCAGGAGTACCTGGGTTCAAATCCGGTTCAAATCCAGTCTCAGACACTTAATAATTACCTAGCCGTGTGGCCTCGAGCAAGCCACTTAATCCCATTGCCTTGCAAAAAAAAAAAGAAACTAAATGACTGTAGGTCCAGAAATTATTTTGAATCCACATCTTTCATCTTAAACTCAAATAAATTCTAGATAATTAATTTAAATTTTAAAAACTCCCTACTAGCCATGCTCTTCAAAAACAGCTGTGATAATCAATAGCAATTACTAATGACTTCAGTGAACCAGACCCTGTGTTTATTATATTGTAGATAGAAAGAAGTGAAATAGTCCCTGCTTGTCTGAAGTTTATAATACAGGGAAGGGTGCCAATATATACTGATATGTGTATAAAGATTGATGGAAGATGTGAGAAACGTTTCTAAACTGTTCTTTCCCTTTGAGTAAAATATTTCAGGGGCGGCTAGGTGGCACAGTGGATAGAGCACCAGCCCTGGAGTCAGGAGGACCTGAGTTCAAATCCAACCTCAGACACTTAATAATTACCTAGCTGTGTGGCCTTGGGCAAGCCACTTAACTCCATTGCCTTGCAAAAATTAAAAAAAAAAGAATAAAATATTTCACCGTTAGGTATACACAGGTCAAAAACAGGAAAAAAAAATCCCTATTTTCCAAAATATTTCTAGTAGCACTTTATGTGGTAACAAAAAAAAACTGTAAGGAAATGGGGTGCCCATTGATTGGGAAACGTTAATATAATGAAAATTATTCTATTAAAATTATTACTGTTGTTTGAACTTCATGCTCAAAGAGCATCACAATGACATCGCAATGTTGGGGTCAGTGTACAGTGCATACAGTTGTAGCTGATCATCCTAAAATGAGCGTGGAAGGCTGCACCACAGGTCAGGCATAAATGGTTTTTTGTGACCATTTGAGAGGGAGACGTCTCAAAATTTCCACATCTTTTGAACTACCGCAATTTTGCTTTACTCATAGAGTAAACTGATGCAAGCATATCATACTGGGAGATCCGGTGTCTCGCTATAAATAACCACAGTTCTTCAGAGAGAATTATTTTATTCTATAAAAATTAGTAACTCTGAAGATTTCTGTGAAACTGGGAAAGTCTTGTTTTTAATCTCATGCAGAGTGAAGTTGTTGTGCAGTCATTTCAGTCATGTCAAACTCTTCATGACCTCATTTGGGATTTTCTTGGCAAAGATACTGGAAGGGTTTGCCATTTCCCTCTAGCTCATTTCTCCTCTGAGAGAAGAAGAAGAAATACACTGTAGGGGAGACCGTATTCTTGAATATAAAAATCACTGAATTTGCAAGCAGAGGTCTAGGTTTAGAATCTGTAGTGAAGGACTCTTGTTTGTGTTTTTTATATGCCTGTCAGCTATTCGTTTCTGTGCAAATCTCTTAATCTCTACAATTCTGGAGTCCTTCATCTATAAGATATAGATATTTGTACCTCTTGTATCTACCCTTTAAAGTTACCCAGGAAAACTAATCTTAAGCATTGAAATTCTGTTTATAAAGGTGAAAATAAGTAAACAAAGAGAATCCAGAAATCAATTGGTTTTTAAAACCAGAAGAAAAAAATAAAACCATTGTCTGAAATATGGAGAGGTGGGACATGTTTATCAATCAAAAAAAAAGAGAAATCATTAGAAGAAAAGCTGGCTTTGCTTATACAAAGATAAAGGGATTTTTCACAACAAAAAGCATTATCTTTAAAATTAAAAGACAAGAAACAAATTGGGAAAGCACATTTGAAGGAAATGTAGCAGTTGAAGGTCCAGCACACACAATACATAAGGAACTGACACATATCTATAAAAACTAATAAATTTACTTTGTAATAGAGCAATAGCCAAAAGACACAAAGAGAAAGTTTATGAAGGAAAATTTTCTAAATATGACAAGAACTGGAATAGATATGCAAATACATTAATACATGTTGTTTTGCCCAAGAAGAATGGGGGACTCCTTTTTAAAAATATTTTAAAAATTGCATAATATAGCACTTATTACTAGTAGATACTCAATAAATGTTTGGTGAATAAATGACTAGCTAAATAATAGAAAAATTCAAATTAAGAAAACCTTAAGTTGCCACCTTATACTGAATAGAATGACAAATATATAAAATATATGGTAATTGTGTGGCAAAACTATGGGAAAAGGTACTCTGCAGGGTACACCTTTTTTGAAAACTTTATGGAATTAAGCAATGAACCACAAAACTGATCATACCAATTATCTCATTGCTAAAACTCTATCTTAGAAATATCATAAAGAAGAAAAAATTCTTTTTTGTACAAAAGTATTCGTAACTGTTCCATTTGTAATGATAAAAAATTGGTAAATCTATATGTTCAACAATTGTGAAATGGCTAATCAAATTTGGTGTATAGAGGATGACAAAATCATAGATTTGGAGCTGGAGAGAATTTTAGCAAGTCATTGAATACTAAGTCTCTTCTCACCTTGGAGAATCATTTCTCCACTTTGACTCCTTTCTCTGAACAGTCAGGTAATCCTGGAACTTCCATTTTGAGGAAAGTACCCAGACCAAACCTAGCCTTCATTAGCAAAAGTAACAGAACCACAATTGCATATACATTGCATGCCTCCATTTTTAGAAAGATGGAATAAGGAAAAACAACTCAAAGCAATTGAATTTTGAACAAGCCTAGTAGGACTCAGAATAAAAACTTATTTGCTGGCTATTCATTGTATTCTGGCTTTTTTAAGTGTTTGGTAGGAAGAGTAAGGTTTTGCTTTTTATCTTGAATGCTTATTTAATTGTTATAGTTTATATTTATGAAGGTTATAATTTAAAAAGCAATTTTAAAAGCCATTTGTACTTAGCAGACAGCAATTTATTAAGGTAACCATCTCCAGAAAAATCAAGTGGTTGTTGTTCTTCCTTCCAAATGGATAAATTTCTTTGTATTGAGGAAAGCTAATTTTCTGACTTCAGGCATCTTTTCTTCAGAGAAATATTAGCAAAGAGGTAGAATAATGGTTCTGGGATACCTCAAATGGATGCTATATGAAAAGAGAAAGAACCACTATGATTGACCAGGTTAATACTTGGTTTCCTTTAGGCACTAATTGAAAAGTTGGAAAAACATCAAAACACAAATTATTTTTAATAGTATTTTATTTTCCCCCCAATCATGTCAAGATAACTTTTTTAGCATTCATTTTTACAAGATTGAAAGTTCCAAATTTTTCTCTTTCCCTCCCCTCCCTTCTTCTGAAAATGATAGGCAGTTTGATATGTTATATGTGTGCTATCATATAAACATATTTCCATATTAGTCACAGCTATGAAGAAAGAAATAGATCAAAAGGGAAAAAACATGAAAAAGAATAAAGTAAGTGAAAAAAATGTGCTTCAATTTGCATTCAGAATTCATCAGTTCTTTATCTGGATATGATAACATTTTCCTTCCTAAGTCCTTTTAACTTGTCTTGGATCATTGTGTTGCTAAGAAGAGCTGAGTTATTCACAGATGATCATCACACAGTGTTGCTAATACTGTGAAAATTATTTTCCTGGTTCTGTTTATTTTTTTTGTACTGCTTCATACAAGTCTTTGTAGGTTTTCCTGAAATCTGTCTTCTTCATTTCTTAGCATACAATAGCATTCTATTGTATTCATATACCACAACTTGCTCAGCCATTCTCCAACTTATGGGCATCTCTTCAGTTTTCAATATTTTGTCACCACAAAAGGGCTGCTATAAATATTTTTGCACATGTAAGTCCTTTCCTCTTTTTTATATCTTTGGGAAACAGACCAATAGTGGTATTGCTGGATCAAAGGGTATGCACAGTTTGGTTGCCTTTTGGGCATAGTTCCAAATTGCTCTCCAAAATGGTTGGATCAGTTCACAACTCCAACAATGCATTAATGTTCCAATTTTCCCACATCCCCTCCCACATTTATCATGTTCCTTTTTTTGTCACATTAATCAATCTGACAGGTATGAGTTAGTACCTCAGAGTTGTTTTAATTTGCTTTTTCTAAACAAAAGTGATTAGAGCACTTCTCCATATGCCTATAAAAAACTTTGATTTCTTTATCTGAAAACTGCCTGTTCATATCCTTTGATCATTGATCAATTGGGGAATGACATTCTTATAAATTTGACTCAGTTCTCTATGTATTTGAGAAATAAGACCTTTATCTGAGACATTTGCTATAGGTTGTCTCCCTGCTTTCTGATTTCTTTCTAATCTTGTTTTAATTTGATTTTATTTGTACAAAAGCTTTTTATTTTAATCTAATCAAAATTATTTCACATTTCATAATGACTATAACTCGCTTAAACTTCTCCTTTAAGAATTTGGATACTATATCACTTGGTACATAAATGTTCAGCATTGCTTTTGCTTCAGTGTCTATGGTACCTTGTAACAAGATGGTAGTTTCTTTCCCTATCTCCTTTAATTAGATCTATTTTTGCTTTTACTTTGTCTGAGATAAGGATGGCTTCCCTGCTTTTTTTTTTTATTTCACCTGCTCCAACCCCTTACCTTTATTCTTTCTATGTCTTTCTGTTTCAGGTGTGTTTCTTGTCAATAACATATTATAGGATACTGGGTTTTGATTCACTTACCATACATTTTTGTTTTATTAGAGAGTTTATTGCATTCACGCTCACAGTTAAGATTTACTGTGTATTTCCCTCCAGACTGTTTTTCTTTCCTGTTTGGTCCTCTCTCTCCTTTCACCCTTTTCCTCCTGTTTCTTTCTACCACCTGTCCCATCTGCCCCACCCTTCTGTATTTAACCTCGTACCTTCCTATTTCCCTGTTGGGTAAGAAAGATTTTTATATTCAACTGACTGTGTATAGTATTCCCTCTTTGATCCAATACTGATGAGAGTAAGATTCAAGCTATACCCATCACATACCCTCCCATCTTCCCCTCCAAAGTAAAAGGTCTTCTGTGCCTCTTTATGTGAAATAATTTACCCCATTCTACCCATTCCTTCCTTCTGTACCCACTGTACTTCTTTTCCTCATCCTTGAATTAATTTTTATGTCTTTCCCTCAAATTCACCTTATGGATATATCTTCTGTCTATGTCTATTCCTTCTTGCTCTGCTGTTAGTGATTACAATTTTTAAGAATTGTAAGTATCATCTTCCCATGTAGGGATATAAATCATTTAGCTCTGTTTTATGTTTTACTTTCCCTTTTTACCTGTTTATGCTTCTCTTGGGTCTTGATATTGCAGATCAATTCTTTGGTTTACTTCTGGTCTTGTCCATATAAGAACTTGAAATCTAGTTCATTAAATGACTATTTTTGCCCTTGATATATTATGCTTAATTTTGCCAGGTAAGTCCTGTGTAATTCCAACTGTGACTCCCTGATATTTGAATTATTTCTTTCAGGCCACTCACAGTATTTTTTCCTTGACCTGAAATTGATGATAATATTCTTGGAGTTTTTATTTTGGGGAATCTCTTTCAAGTCATGATTGGTGGATTTTTCAATTTCTATTTTGCCCCCTGGTTCTAGGGTATTGGGGCAGTTTTCCTTGATAATTTACTGAAGATGCTTTCCAGAACCTCCTTTTATTCTTATGGCTTTCAAAAAGATCAGTAATACTTATATTATCTCTCCCAGATCTATTTTCCAATTAAATTGCTTATTCTATGAGGTATTTTGCATTTTCTTCTTTTTTTGTTCTTTTTAATTTGATTGATTGCCTCTTTATTTCTCATAGAGATATTTGCTTCCCACTTGTTCAATTCTGGCTTTTTTTTTGCTTATCTTTCTGCTCTTTTCCCTTTCTTTTAAATATGATTTCTGTTCCGGTGGTGAAAAGGGACACTATCTCAGGCTTCTTTGTTCCAGGGTCTGCATGTCCTGGCTGTTTGTGTGATACTGCACTGATGTTGGCCTGAGACTCATCTCATGTGGAACCCTTGTGTCTGGTGCTGCACTGAGTGGGTGGGGGAGTGGGGGTTGCTGCTGGAAGATATAGGGGTCTGGTGCTGAGGTGAGGTCCTAGTCAGGCTCTCTAGGGTGGGCTCCCCTATAAAAGAAGGGTATTAAGTGAAGTCAAATAGCATTTTTAAGTTACTCTATGTCAGACAAAATTCAGGCAAAAAGACTATCCCTGCCTTTAAGAAGCTTGAATTCTGGGGTAGCCAGGTGGTGCATTGGATAGAGCACTGGCACTGGAGTCAGGAGGACATGAGTTCAAATCCAGTCTCAGACACTTAATACTTAGCTATGTGACCTTGGGCAAGTCACTTAACCCCATTTCCTTGCAAAAACAAAACAGAAGAAATTTGAATTCTAACAGGAGAGAAGAGAGCACTTAAAATGATGCTGAAAAGATAGAGATAAAACGGGGAAGCTATTCTGCCAAGAAGTTAGAGTCTGGAGTGAAGTACAGAGCGAAATGAAAGCGTTTATAGCTGGCCTGGGTACTTTCCTTTATCCACTCACTCTTTAAAGTTAGGTTAGTTTCTAATTAATTTTTGGTTTATCTTTCCATGGCTCTTTATTACATGTAATTTTATGCATCATGATCTGAAAAGCATGCATTTATTATTTCTGCCTTGCTGTAAATGATTGTAAAGTTTTTATGCCCTAATACATTCAGTTTTGATATAGATGTCATGTACTGAAGAGAAAAAAGTATATTCTTTTATATCCCCATTCAGTTTTCTTCAGAAGTCTATCATATATAAGTTGTCTAAGATACTATTCATCTTCTTAACTGCCTTCTTGTTTATTTTGTGGTTAGAGTTATCTAATTCTGAGAGAAGAAGGTTGAGGTCCCCCACTATTATAGTTTTGCTGTCTGTGTCTCCTTGTAATTCGTTTGGTTTCTCCTCTAAGAATTTGTTTGCTATACTACTTGGTACATATATGTTTAATAATGATATTACTTTATTGCCTGTTGTGCCTTTTTTTAAGATTATTTTTCAAGGCAATGGGGTTAAGTGGCTTGCCCAAGGCCACACAGCTAGGTAATTATTAAGTGTCTGAGGTTGGATTTGAACCCAGGTACTCCTGACTCCAAGGCTGGTGCTCTATTCACTGCGCCACCCCGAACTGTTGTGCCTTTTAAAAAGATGTAGTTTCTTTCTTTTTCCCTTTTAATGAGGTCTGCTTTTGCTTTTGCTTTCTCTGAGATCAAAATTGCTGTGCCTGATTCTTTTTTACTTCTGCTGAAGCAAACTATATTTTGTTCCAGCCTTTTATCGTAACCCTGAGTATATCTCTCTGCTTCAAATGTGTTTCATGTAAAAAAAAATACTGTACCATTCTGGTTTTTAATCCATTCTACTATCTGCTTCCATGGTATGGATAAGTTTATCCCATTCACATTTACAGTTAAGATTACTAACTCTGTAAATCCCCATGCTCTCTTTCTCCATTTATACTTTCCTCTTTCCTTTCCCCTTATGCCTCCTCACTAATGTTTTGCTCCCATTTCCCTTTAACTTTTCTTTAAATTTTAACTTTAACTTTATTTTCATTTTTACCCCTTTTATCAGTGTTCCTCTTTCTTTCCCTTTCCATTTCCCCCTCTACTTCTTTGTAGGGTAGGATAGATTTTTAAACCCAGTTGGGAATGTATGCTATTGCTTCTTCAGACCAAATCTGTTGAGAGTAGGATGTATTTAGTGTTCACACCCTCTACTATAAGAGATCTTTTGTAACTCTTCATGTGGTGTTATTTATCCTCTAATGCCTAGACTTCTCCTAGTATAGTCCTTCTTTTTTTGTCTTGTACCTGCAACACCATTGTCAAAATATACTCCCTTTATTTGTTCCTCATAGAAGTACCTTTCTCAAGGATTGACTGATGGATAAGCAACATTGCCCCTTAGTCAATTGTCTAAGTACATTCTCGTCTTCTGTCCCATTAGGAATACAATTCTCAAGAGTCATAAATAACATCAAATTTTAGTCAATTTATACCACACCCTCTTTTTAGGTATCCTCCATGGACATGCAATCCTTATGAGCCAAGGCATCTTGCAAAGTAAAATCATTTTTTGAGCCATTTATATCCCACTCCCCTAAACACATTCCCTCCAATCGTAGCCAGAACATCAAGCAAAGTAAAATCATTTCATGATCTATTTATGTCCAATCCCTCTAAGTACACTCTGTCCTCCTATCTCTATAGTACTCCAACCATAGCAGTACCACCTTCCCCAATCAAAGAATGGGGTACATTCTCTCCCTCTATCCCTATAGCACCTGAACCATGACACTACATCCCTACTTAACTAAAATATCAGGCGTATTCTCTCCCTCTGTCATTATAATACTCCAACTATAGCATTACAACTCTTGTTAACTAAAGTATGGAATAAGGCAAAATCACTTCATGATATACTTATGTCCAGTCGTCTAAGTACACTGTCTCCCTCTGTCCTATTTTCCTGTAATCCTCTTTAACCAAAGTAGCTAGTAAAATAAGATCACTTCATGAATAAATTATGTACAGGCATTCTAAGTTCTCTCCCTCCCTCTGTCCCAATAGAAAACACAACTTTCATAATCAACATCGCTCCATGACTCATTTATACTCATATTCTCTAAGTGCAATCCATGCAATTATATTCAACTCTCATTAACTAAGGTATTCACTAAAGGCTCAGCACTTTTGTAATTATCCAATGCCCATATCTTCTTTGTAAGTGTGTTTCTTTTAAATCTTCTAAGAGAAATACAACTCTCAATAGTTACAAGTATTGTCTTCCCTTTAGGGATGTATACAGTTTAATGATCTTAATTAGATTTTTCCCCCCTTTCCATTTACTTGTTTATGTCTAGTATTTGAAGATCAAATTTTCTGTTCACTTCTGGTCTTTTTATCAAGAAACTTGGAAGTTCTCTATTTCACTGAAAATTCATCTTTTCTCCTGAAAGAATATACTGAATTTTTCAGGGTATTTAATTCTTGGTTGTAATCCAAAGTCTTTTGCTCTCCAGAATATCATATTCCAGGCCCCCCACTCCTTTAATGTTGAAGCTAGTAAGTCTTATGTAATTATGATTGTGTTTCCTTGAAATTTAAATTGTTTCTTTTTGACTGCTTACAGTATTTTCTCCTTTAGTTGAAATTTGGGGATTTGACTACAATATTCCTTGGAGTTTTTCTTCTGGTATTTCTTTCTGGAGGTTTCCTTTTGGATTCTTTCAAGAACTATTTTGTCTTCTTGTTTTAGGATATTAGCGACAATTTTCCATGATAATTTCCTGAAAGATATTTTTCAGGGTTTTTTTTTTTTAATTAAGGCTTTCAGATAGACAAATAATTCAAAAATGATCTCTTCTGGATCTATTTTCCAAGTCATTTGTTTTTCCTAAAAGGTATTTTACATTTTCTTCTATTTTCTCAGCCTTTTGATTTTGTTTGATGAAATCTTGATGTCACATAGAGTTTATTGTTGGTTCCCATTTGTCCAATTTTAATTTTTAGGATTTTATTTTCTTCAGTTAGTTTTTGTGTTTCCTTTCCCAATTGGTTAGTTTTACTTTTTGATGAATTTCATTCCTTTTCCAGTTGTCTAATTTTATTTTTATGAGTTTACATTATTTCCAGTTGATCATTTTTACTTTTAAAGGATTTGATTTCTTCTGTCAATTTTTCATAATTCTACATTACTCTCATTCCTTTTCTCCATTTTTCTTCTTCCTCTCTTCTTTGACTTTTAAAAGTCTTTTTAAAATTCTTTCATGAAGTTTTAGATTTGAGTCCAATTCATAATCTCCTTTGGTACTTCATATGTCGGCAATTTGTCACTACTTCCTTCTTCTGAGATGGTATTTTTATCATCCTTATCTGAATAGTAACTTTCTATGATTAGTGCTCTTTTTGGGTTTTTTGATCATTTTGAAAGTTGAGCTCTGCTTCTGAGATACAGAGAGTATAGTCCCAAGTTTTTTTTTTGTGATGGGGCTGATATCTAATCCCTGGTTTATGGCTTGCCAAGGTGTTGCTTATGCAATTCAGGCATTACCTATGTAGATGTTTGTTTCTCTTTTATGCCCAGGCTTTGCTATGCAGAGCTGTGTTCCCTACCCAGTGCTGTCTGTTGCCCCAGCCTTTCCAGGGCTTGGACTTTGTCTGGGGTTGGAACCCTCCCTGCTGACTTGCTATCAAGTTGGCTTGCTGATCTGGGCCCTGATCTGTGCTGTGGTTAAGAGCTTCCTGCTGGCTTTCCCATTTTCCTGACTACACTGTGTTATATTTCCCCTTAACCCCCAAAGAGGATCCTCTATGATATTTTGAGTTGAGAGCTTGTTTCACTCTTTTTGTGGTGGACTCTGTAGCTTTAAGATCTGTTAGAGGCTTCATTTAAAGTTATGTCAGGAAAAACTCTGAGATCATGCTGGGTTCAGTTTGCTATCTTGGCTCCACCTTGGAAGTCTATCAACACTTTCCTTTAAATAGAAGTTCCAGGATTAAATGACCAATCAAAAGAAGAAGTCAAAAGAGAGACCACTGTAGAAATTCATTTTGATTGACTTTGCATATTTGTAATAGGTGTTGGTTTTCTGAGAAGACAAATCTTGGCTGATTAAAATAATTGAAATATTTTTTAAAATAATTTTATTCCTGAGAAAAATCTGACATTCATACAATACTTTAGGGGTGTTCACAATAACCTCATAGGAATAATACTATTCCCATTTTATGGAAGAGGAAGCTAAGGCTTAAAAAGATGTCATTGTGTGTCCAGAAACACATAACAAATAAATGTCAGAACAAAGTTAAGGTCTTTCCTGATTCCAAGACTAGTGCATATTCCAATGCTAATGGTTTGCTCATCTATTGAGTCCCAGTTCTGAACTCCCTCAATCTTCCCCAGGTGAGTGTTGGAGGGACGGGAGACAATTACTCCATCAAGATCTCCAAGTGCTCTGTTTATTTACCAAAATACCGGTGCTTAAATATCTTCCCAGTCTCTAATCTACTCCCAGTCTCTAATCTGCCCCCACTCCCGTGGCACTTAGTAAAACAAGACTCTGGTGCTTAAGGACACCAGGTGAAGATAATTTACAGTGCTCACATACACAACAGTCCCTAACATTCATCCAAATGAGTTTATATCTCTTAGCCTTACAACAATTTTCAACAAGACAGCCCAAAGATTGCCTCTGTTTTTACTGATTAAGAGAATCAGATCTGCAGAAAAGTGAAGTGGCTTTGAAAGGAAAAAAAAACTCAGAGAAGTAATGTCTATACAACAAATATAATCAGTTAGTTTGATGACTTTCCTCAGCTTTTTCTGCAATTGGGGAAAAATCGTTGCTCAATTCATTTAAGTAAATATCAGTAAACCTTGTCTTTTTATAGAATTGTAGAATAATCCAGAATCAACCCTGTTGAGCTCTGTAATATTTTGTATTTTTGACATTTTTTCAAAGTCAACCTTTGAAGCATCATCCTGTTGTAAAGGTTACATTTACTTCTTGAAAGTGATGATGACCCAGACAAAAGCTCTGGCAGGTGGAACCTACCAGAAAGGAAGGACTTAATGGACAGATCTAGTGATGGACTTCATTTCTTTTATCTCAATTCCAACCTGATTTTGAAATATTCATTAGTAGAAAGTTTCACTCTAGTACAAAAAGTGCTTGATTTGAATCTCTGTCCTGGTTACCAGTATGGTCCTTGGCAAGCCACTTGACTTCATTTCAGTTTCCTCATCTGTACAATTGAGGGGGCTAGATTAAAGGGATTCAAAGTTCCTTTACAACCCTATATATTTTTGTTCCCAAATAGAACCAATGAGTTCTTTAGACCACGGAAAGTCTTGAAAACTAGTTACTAGGGAAATTTTAATGTCTTCGTAAAACCTTTCCCCCACAACTCCAACCATACTTCAGAGTGGTATGCAGATAATGCTGAGCTTTCCATGAGAACAACTATGGAATCCAAATGCTGACAGGTTAGGCCAAACTGTAAAAGCTTCAGGTACATTCCTCATGATGGGCTACATGCTCTTGTTTAAGGACTAACCTAATTCAGTCTAAAGAGAGGCTCAGATAGCCCCAGGGAACAAGTAATTTCATTTTTATTCTTTCACAGCCATGGTGAAAGATAATTTACTGTTTGACCAAATTAGCTTATTGCCTGCATTCAGCCCAAATGTGAAACTAGTATCTTCATAGAGATTCACCCAGGGAACCAATGAAAGTAAGCATTATATCATGTTTGGTTGCAGGCAGACCAAGAGGTGCCAATACTAGGTGACAGAGTATAGACTCATTAAAGCAGAAATCAGTTTGTTTGGTTATTCTGTTGCAGAGATTCATGAGTATGATAGAGAAAGCCTCATCTTAAATTGCTTGTTGATTCTCTCACTTCTGAAAGTGAAATCAGTATTTGGGATGTTAAGCCAAAGTAGAGGATATAGCTTAAGGTCAAAGTCCAAGAAGGAAAGCCCAATTAGTATGCAAAAGTTCAGACTAGGTAGGCAAGTCAAAAAGAGGTGTCATCAGGGTACCTGGTGTGGAGCAGGAAGGAGGAACATTATTCAAAGATACCAGAAGGCCAAGAGGAGTCTAATATATAGAGACACAAGAGCCAAATTTGGAGTTAGATCCCAAAGCACTCAGATCTTGACTCTCTCATTATCTCGGTGACCTTGAACATCTCATTTCTTTTCTCTGGGCCCTAGTTTCCTCCTTTATGGCATGGACTGGATGACTAATTTTGAGTACCAAATGCATGCCAAAAAGTTAGACAGATGAGAAAAATTCCAGCTCATCTTTGACCTCTGTGTTTAGACTTTCTCTTTTCAGGGAAGCCTCGATCTGTTAAATCTCAGCACCTGTCAAGGTTGTAGAGTCATTTTTGAAATACATGTGAAATCCCAAAATTTTGTCCCTGTTTCTCTACAGGTAGTCACCTTAAGCTGCTCATAAAGGAGATGAAAGGTCATTCCCTGAGGAACAATTTGCAATAACCTAAAGCAATCAAGTGGCAGAATGAAGTGGTTTTCAAATCCAGTGACTCTTGGGGAACCTGCTTTGAGAAATCACTAAGTTGCCCCGGTTGGTATAATTCAACAAACTATAACCCGTTTGCTGAGTAGATTTTTCCCTCACTGTCTTATACAGTGATAGCCTATTCCTGAATGGTGATTCTGTTGAAGAGGTTCATGATTAAACTATGGGAATATACCATTTTAAATCATCTCAGAGGTGGTAGTGAGAAAGGTAGAATTCATAGGTTCCAAGCTTTATAAGAAACTTTGGTAGTCACCTAGTGTAACCCCCTCATTTTTCAAGGACAGAAATTAAATATTAGAGAGTTTAAGTGACTTGGCCCAACAGGTTCACAAAAAGAATAAGAAGCAGAACTTGGCTTTGAACCGGTTTGTCTGACTCCAAATTAATACTCTTTCCACTGTACTATGCTCCCTCAATAAAAGAGGTGATCATATTTATAAAGTAATACGTTACAACGGGGAAAATGAAAGAGGTGATGCTCATTCTGAAAGATGTAATCTTTATTAAAATGCTTACTGTTCCTTTTATATCACTTTCATTTGCAAATATATTCTTCCTCTTTCCCCTACCTAATGAGCACTCCCTTATAATACAGAATAAAGAGTAAAGAAAAATAATAGTAGTAAATAAAGAATAAGGAAAAAAGAAGCAGTTCAACAAAACTAACAATATATCAGTTGGATCTTATAGCATGTGTAATATATTATCCCTGTAAAGAAGGGAGAAAGGTATATTTTCCCATCTCTTTTTCAGGGCCAAGTGTAGTCATTATAATTGCATGGTATTCAATTTTGTTTTGTTGTTTCTTTTTTTGCTTATAGTCATTTTATCTATTTTTTTACAGTTTACTTCAGTTCACTTTAATTCATTCTTCATTAGTTCATATAAGTCTTCCCATGTTTTTCTGCATTTCAAAAATGCACATATCTTCAAATGAACTGGATTCCACACGGTAAAATACAGTTGATAGTCAAATAGACCTAAGATTTCATCCATATGGATATTCTCTTCAGCAAGGCATATTGCAACCACACATACTTCTACATTCTGTATGTTTATCTTCCATTTCCTTTCATTTTATCCAATGTGGACCTTCCTCACTTTGTTTTAACATTGTAAGTACTAGCAAGCTGTTTGATTATCTCTCACTCCTACTATGTGACTAACCCATATTTTTAGATCATAACATTCTTTTTACTTATTTTACTTCGTAATGTCTCATACTCTACTCCAGGCCACTATATACCTCCCTTTGGGTGATCCTCACATTCCAAAAGTAAAAGTTATTCTTTGGAAATAATAATAATAATAATATTTGGTCTTTGGAGTATCCATAATTTCATCAACTGATACTCCTTCAATGAATATAAAACATAAACCTTCTAGTGGACTTCTAAAAAATATTTTTTAAAGTGTCAGGCTATCCATCCTGTTGAATCCCTATTGCTAAAAGCCAAAATAATATGAACCCCTTAAGCAGTGAAAGACATGATGTGGTTTTTCTAAAAGTAAAGATCATGAATAATATGGGTTCCCAGCAAAAGTTTCTATCAGTGAAAATCAGCATCATAATACTACAGAGTCCCTGTCAATGAAAATTATGAATAGTGTGAACCAAGATTAAGATAAACTAAAGGAAAGCAAACTGACCAGAGCATGACCAGGCCTTGACCAGTCCATAACCTTATAGTCTCAAAACTCCAACCAAAACATAACTGATATGAACCCAGGTATCTGGAATCCAAGCCCAGTGATGAACCGAGTAAACCCCCAAATATCAACCAATCTACACTAACATACTCTATAACTCCTCTTCTATCTGATTTTTATAATCGCCATGGAAGTTTTGGGGCTATTTGTGGGAATTTCAGTATGTTGTCTAGCTACCTCCCTAGACTGACTCATTGTGAGTATACCATTTTGATTATTAAACTACTTATATAATTAATCTGGAGCTCCCCAGCCTTTTTCTTCAGAATCAAATTGAACCCCTTATTGGGGGGGAGTCTTGAATATCCCACTGAGGGGGTACTTTGGGGCAAGACACATTCCATATCTTTCTCACTACATAACTAATCCACTTCTTTTCCTCAATAATGACCTTTACTCCACTTATAACCAAGCTATCCTTCATTATTGTCCTGTTCTTTCTCCCTTGAAAACATCCCTTACATCCCTTATATATGTTCTCTTCTCTCCACTTACAGGAACCTGCTGGTGGAGGCACTGCTTATCTCCTGTTTGAATTACTACAATAATATTCATTTTGATCTTCCTGCCTCAAGTCTCTTTCTGCTCCAATTCATCCTCCATTCAGCTGCCAAAGTGATTTTCCTAAACCACAGATCTGACTATGTCATACCCCTAACCAATAAGCTTTAGTAGTTCTTTATTATTTACAGAATCAATTATAAAATTCCATAACCAGGCCCCTTCCTATCTTTTCAGTCTTTTTACTCTTTACTCCCTTCCATATACTTAACAATCTAGCAGCAACTGCTTTTGTGATGTTTCTTACACACAATACTTCATCTATTAATTTTTCATGTACCCCATGCCTAAAATGTTCTCTTTCCTCATTTCTTCATATTGGTTGCACTGTCTTCCTTTAAGACTCAGCTAAAATCTGGTCTTCTGCAAAATACCTTTCTTGGTCCACTTCACTTCCCCAAAGCCTTGCCTCCCAGTCCAGTTACTCTGTGATTTCTCTTCATTTTACTCTTTTGGGTGTATCTTTTGTATGTACATAATTGCTGGCATGCTATCTCCCCCATTAGAATGTGCGTTCCTTGAGGGCAAGAACTATGTTTTTTTTTCTTTTCTTTGTATTCACAATGCAAAGCACAGTCCCTGTCACCTAAGAAGTGTTAAATAAGTTATCTGGTGGCTGACTTACTGTAGCATGATATGTAACACTTTATCACTACCATCTTTCAATTGGCCCCTGATTTAATTATTTGAATTTTTATGGTATTGTGTTCCTTCCAGATTTATGACCATTTAGCCTCATCTATATTGAGGCTTTTGCTTTCAAAGAAACTTTGAAGCAGGTGAAAATTTGAGGATCATTTGAAAAACTGTATAGTTTCCTATTTATAGTACTGCTTCATCTCCTAGGACCCAATTCCCAATACTAGTTTATACCTATTTTCAGCACTTTCTAAAGACTGGTAAATAAATGTAATGGAATACTGTTGTTCTATAAGAATGATGAGCAGGTGAAATTCAGAAAAACATGTAAAGACTTAATGTGAACTGATGCTGAGCGAAATGAGCTGAACCAAAAGAACATCATACATTGTAACAGCAAAATTATGTGATAATCAACTAGGAAAGATTTCGCTCTTAGCAATACAGTGATCCAAGACAATTCCAAGATGGGAAATGCTAACCACAGCCAGAGAAAGAACTATGGAGTCTGAACACAGATTGAAGCATACTATTGTCACTTTTTTTCTTTGTGGTTTTCCCCTTTTGTTCTGTTTCTTCTTTAACATGACTAATGTGGGAATATATTTACCCTATATCAGATTGCTTGCTGTCTTAGGGATGGGGGCGGAGAAGAACAGAGGAAGGAAGAAAAGTTTGGAATTCAAAACCTTATTAAAATAAATGTTGCAAGCTATCTTTATGTGTAACTGGAAAAACAAAATAATACTTTTAAAAAAGAAATGACTGGTTGTAGACTTATGGGTTACCTCAAAATCAACTACCTGAATACATAGTCAGCTCACTGGTTAGTTATAGTAAAAGAGGGGATAAGGAAGGAATGAACATTTACGAAGTACATACTGCGTGTTAGTCACAGTGCTTGTATTGTTTTACAAATATCTCATTTGACCAAAAGTTGAAATGAATTAGAACCATAAATGAGAAGGGATAAAGATGAGAGAACACCGTGCAGTTAAGAAAGCTTCAACCAACTACACTATTGACTGTAAAGGAATAAAATGGATAAAATCAAAGGCATTTATTCTGTTAACATTTTTAAAGGCCTTTTTCTGTTATACATAATAGCACTCATAAGCATAATGGTGATATGTATTCTGTTATGTTTGAAAGGAATTATAAGTCCTAACTATGTGATGAAAATGGGATAAAAGATCAGAAAAGAATCAACATTTCACAGGTTTTTATGAAATATTAAAAGAATTATAGCAAGACACCCATTGTATTACATAGATTTCCTATGGAGCATTTGTGAAAGGTCACAGATGACAACTCCACTGTATAGAAAGGCATGGATAGGTAGGACAAATACCTTTATTAATGAGATCACCAAGTCACCAATGTTTGGAAGAAAAGTCTTTTGTGATAAGAGGTTATTTAACTCAGTTGGATAGTTTGGGGTACTATTAGGAAAGGTTTGTCTCCAGTGTACTGAAGTCAGTCCATTTCTGGAAATTACCCCCTGTCCTTCTCTTATTGTTCATTAGCATCAATACTGAAGAAGATGTATGCTTGCACACACACATATACAAATGTGTATATACATATGTGTGTGTATAATATATATGTATGTATGTACATACATATATGTAGTTCAACTTTTCTGAATGATTCTGGTATTTTTCTCCTAGTTTTGTTTCTTTTCAGGGTTTTCAACTTTAATTGTAATAGTTTGCCCTTATTTATCTAGATAAGGACTTAGCTTTTTATTTGATTAATACGGTACAATTTGCATTATTTTTGTATTTGCTTTAGGGCTGAATGAACTGAATCTTCCTTATTTGAGACCCATTTTCCTGTTGGTTTTTTCTCAAGCCTTTAGACATCGCCTAGCTGGATATATCATTTACTTCTTTGATCAGTAGATGGTTTGTCTTTAAACAATAAGTGCAACTAAATCACATTTACCGTCTTCCAAATTTCATACAATTTCTTTCGGATGGAAACATTCCAGGTCAATGTTATTCCTTTTGATAATGTGTATGTTGATACTGAAGTAGGATTTCTTGATATTTTAAGTGGAGAACAGCATTCTCTACATACCATTGATAAAAAAGAACCTCCAGATATGTCTGAATACCTGCATCTGGATGTCATTTGGATAAACACATACTTGAGTCCAGATAGAGTAAGGGAATCCCCTGCTACTTGAATCGATTTGTACATGAGAAACTTTTCTCATGAATTGTCTACTTACCAAAGAAACAGCCTCCATAAAGGAGACACCCGCTACGTGTGGTGCCTTCCAGACAGCACAGCCCCTTGCTTCCATTGGATGAAAGAAAAATTCAAGATGGCAACCCCACAGAAAAATTTTCATTGTTAGGTAAATGGATTTCTTTAAGCTTTTGTCATTTGGATAATGTAGGGGTTATAAAGGATTATAAAGGACATACTGGGCTATTGAGACATTGCCTCTTTTAAGGACCCATATAGCCCAGCTGGAAGACCCCTACTAGATGTTTTTCCAGTTTTATCAGCAGTTTTTTTTCCAAATAGTTCCTACCCCAGTAGTTGGAATATTGGGATTTCTCAAACATAAGGCTACTATGTTCATCTGTTTGTATTTTTGTGTGTGTATATACCGAATCTTCTCTATTGGTTGACCTCTCTATTGCTTTACCAGTATCAAAATGGTTTGATAAGTCATGCTCTGTAATATAGGCTGAGATCTATTCCTGTTGTATCCCTTTCCTTCCTACTAAAAAATAAAAATGATTATTTGTCAATTGGAAACCGTTTGTCTCAGTCTTCTGTCAAGACAATCCTTTTTTTTACAACTGTGATTCCACTTCATTCAGTTATGTTGGCACTGCTTTGAACCCCAACATTGCCCAATTTGATCTGTCACATTTTATTTTCCTGTCTGGGGTCAAGCAAAACAAAAGTCTTCTTCCACATTAGAATCTTCAAAAATTTGAAGACAGTTGGTCCTGTCCCTCATGAATTCCCTCTCTAGGATGAAATATCACTAGATCTTTCTCCAAATTTGTTTTTCTCTTTGAAGAACTCCCCCCCCCCCCGAAAAAGACATATTTCCATGTAAATAGCATAGCACCATAAAAGAATAGTATGTGAAACCACAAATTTCCATTTTAGGTTGCTTAATTTTTTAAGTATATAATCAATTCTACAATTACTCTCAAAACTTTCCTCTTTGTCTATGCTTCCTTCTGAATTTCATTCTGTTCTGTGTATTTTTAAAAATTTTTAGTGGCCCTCATTTTATATCTTAATGTACTCTCCTCTCCCTCTTCAACCTCATTCAGTTTGAAAAACTAAGAGAAAAAGATAGTGAACAACCTTATAAAAATAAACAGTCATTACAGATGAATCCAAACAGTGGAGTTGCCCAAGCATGCACGTTTTTTTTCTGTACCTTGTGTCCATCAACTCTTTGTCGGGAGGCAGGTAACATGATGAAACCTTATAGAGATACAATTGGTCTTTGCATTGATCAGTTCTCATGTCTTTAAAAATTATTTTGATTTACATTTTTTTATATCTTGTATAAATTGTTTACCTGCTTTTACGTACTTTCTTCTATATAGGTTCGCCTATGCAGTAGCTTCTGCAATCCTCTTTTTCATCATTTGAGCCCAATTATATTCCATTATATTCATTTACCACATTTATTCAACCATTCCTCAGTTAGTAAGCACTCCTTAGATTGTAGTTATTTCTTCCCCTTTTTCCCTCTCTTTTTTAGGATCCAGCAATTTGTTTTCCTCGTGATTATTCCCTCCTTCAAATTATCTGTCCCCTTAATCACCACCATCCAGTACATGAAGGTTGCTTATTTCCCTATCAAGTTTGATATATGCTGAACAGCAAATTGGGGGAGTGGCAGGGAAGGGAGGTTTTGTGTATCTGTCTGTGTCTTTGTAGATGTTCAACTTTCCCTTTACATTTCAGCTAAGAGCAGGTTCATCTGATACCCTACTCCCTTCATTTCTTCCTCTTTGTATATTCTTTTTTCCTCATGCACCTCAAATAAAGCAAATGGCAAGTTCTACCCTGTTCTTTCTCCTTTCTATACTAGTGCATTTCTTTTACTCTCCTTTCTCTTCCTCCTCTTAAAATTCTCAGAACACAATTAATTCACCCTTAAGACTTCTGGTTTTTTTCTTATTTTTAATTCATTCATTTCCTTGTTAAGACATTAAAGTTCAGAAAGGACATTTTCTTCTTGCTCTTGTACTAGGTCAACATACAGCTTCTTCCATTGGCTCCCATAAATTTACTTTTCTAGATTTCTCTTAATTATTGTATTTGAATTTCAGAATTCTACTCAGCTGTTGAAAATCCTCTGTATTGGGGTGGCTAGGTGGTGCAGTGGATAAAGCACCGGCCCTGGAGTCAGGAGTACCTGGGTTCAAATCCGGTCTCAGACACTTCATAATTACCTACCTGTGTGGCCTTGGGCAAGCCACTTAACCCCAGTTACCTTGTAAAAACCTAAAAAAAAATCTTCTGTATCATCCCCCCCAAAGGATTATAATCAACTTTGAAGGGTAAGTTATTCTTGGTTATAAGCCTATTTCTTTTGTCTTTTGGAATATTATATTCCATGAACTCTCCTTTATGACAGACGTTTATAGATGTGTAGATCTTGTGGCCTATATGTGATCATAATTGTGAACCCTTGATACATGCATTGATTCTTTCTTGATACATTCAGCATTTTTTCCTTCAATGTGGAAGTTTTAGATTTCAGCTCAAACATTCCTAGGATTTTTCCTTTTGGGGTTCCTTTCAGAAAATATTTAGTGGAATCTGGAGTCAATGGAAGCTGTTGGCATCACAATCAAAATAATAGAGAAAAAAGAAGGGGACCAAGAGAGGGAACCTTGGTGACAAATATAAAGATCCAGAAAAGACTGAGAAATGATCAGACAGGTGGGAGGAAAATAATGAGAGAGTAGTATCTTGAGTACTTAGAGAGAAGATGATTGATAGTATCAAAAGATGCAGGGAAGTCAAGAAGGATGAGAATTCAAGGAGAAAAGACCCTGGATTTGTCAATTAAGAGATCATTGGTAAATTTGGAGAGAGCAACTTCAGTTGAATGATGAGACCTGAAGTCAGACTGCCAAGAATTTAAAAAAAAAATGTAAGAAGGAAAGGATTATAGACACTCATTATAAATAGATCTCTTGATTCCATTTTTAAATTTTAATTGTCTCATAGGCTTCATGCATAAATAAATCATTTTTACAGCTATTTGACAAATCCAGATCCCTATGCTTCATTTGGGCTTTTATTGTTGCTTTGCAAAGTAAGATCTATAAATTCCAGGTTTATTTATTTAATTCTTTTAAATTTGTTTATGGTACGCTCCTAAAATGTTTATCAATCTTCTTCCTTTTTATAAGAAGCATTAAAACTTTATGTAGCTACTTTGGGGTAATGAACCCTGTTTTACTCTATTATATGGATTTTGTTTTGGTCATCTTCTTACTCTATGTTCAGTTTTACATTGCCAAGGGATTCCATTAAGGTTGATATTGCAGAGATGTTAAGTACTCTAAGTGTCTTTTTCCCATTAAGTTTTTACTTCATAATTCTAGTCAGTCTCTTAATACTAGAATGACTAAGCATCAATTTATTTTATTTTGTTTTGTTTTTTTAGGTTTTTGCAAGGCAAATGGGGTTAAGTGGCTTGCCCAAGGCCACACAGCTAGGTAATTATTAAGTGTCTGAGACCGGATTTGAACCCAGGTACTCCTGACTCCAGGGCCGGTGCTTTATCCACTGCGCCACCTAGCCGCCCCAGCATCAATTTATAAAAAAAAAATGTTTTAATTTAATAATTTAATTTTACTTTGAAGTATCATTTCTATCTTACTTTCTCTATTTTCTTTGCCTTATAGTTAAAAAAATGTACTGCCATTGATCTAAATCAGGACTGTCCAACCTTACTATTAAAAGTTTTTTCCTGAAACAATAGACAATATATTTTGATTGGCCATTTTAGTCAGAGCTCTGCAGTAGCTCAGCTTCATTTACTAAAGAATTTAGTAAACTCTTAGAAGGCTGTGTGAGCTGCTGGCCACATTTTGGACAGCCCTGATCTAGATTCATCTTTGTGGTATTGTCAAATTCAGATCCTTCTGTTAACATATTGAACATCAAAAGGTGTAACCAAGATGGCAGAGTAATGGCTACAACCCAGATGAACTGTCCTAAATTCTACTAAAAAAACTTTAAAATAACTCCTCATATCAAATTTTGGAATAGTAGAGCCAACAAAAGTAGAGCCAGCAGACTGAATCATTTTTATAGTCTAAGACAATTTAGAAGATTGATAGAAGATATCTATCACATCAGGTTGGAGGACTGCCTGGAGCATACGTGGCTGAAACACCAGCAATAGACCTTGGAGATGACGACAATAGCAATAAAAACAGCAACTTTAGGAGCTCTCAGTGCAGAGATAGTAAAGAGGTCAGATAACTGGTCAGAAAGAGATTATGGGGGATCCTTTTCTGCCAGTGGGTGCAGTTGTCTCTAATTGGCAACTCTATTGCCCACACACAGTTCTGGTTTGTGGTTCCAGGCCAGAGAGTAGCACTTATAGTCAGTCACAAGGGAGTGGGAGTCCTGGTCAAGTTCCAAGGCAGAGAGGAGCACTAACATTTGTAGCTGCAGGAAAGCAGGAAACCTGGTTATAATTCCAGGGTCAAGAAGAGGGCTAGTGCTTGTGACTGTAGGGGGCCAGGGACCCTTCCTAGGTTAAGACCAGAACACAGACCAAAGGAACCATGATCACACCTATCCCTGGAACACACTGCCTTGGAATCTCCAAAAACATGCAGACTATCCAAGACTAGTTCTGAAAACAGTAGTACCAAAAAACAGTGCTGCCCCACCCCCAGGTAAACAGAGCCCAACTTTAACATAAAGTTTGAAATAAGAAATAGGCTGAAAAATGAACAAACAACAAGAGAACTTAACCATAAAAGGCTATCACAGTAGTAGCAAAGACCTTTAGACATAGACTCAGAAGAAGAAAATAATGCAAAAGCAATTACAACCAAAACCTCAAAGAAAAATACTAATTGGACCCAAGCCCAACTAGAATTTCTAGAAGAGTTTAATAAACAAAGGTCAAGTATAGTAAAGGAAAAATTGAGAAAATAAATTAAGATAATGAAAGAAAATTATGAAAAGAGAATTAACAGCTTGGTAAAAGAGGCACTAAAAGGTCACTGAAGAAAACAGTTGCTTAAAATTTAGAATTGGACAAGTAGTAGCTAATAATTTAAGAAATAATTTTAAATTGCACTATGACTTTGGGATGAACTACTGTATATAACATAAATATTAACTGAATAGATACATAAAGTTTTATATATATACATATATATATACACATCAAATGATCAATCCAATGTTTTTGTACATTTTCCTCTTTGCTAATACAGCCATATTCAGTTCTATTTAGTACTGATGATAATGTATTTAAGACTAGATAGATTTATATCAGATTTAAACTGTCTCCATGGAAGACGATATTTTATTTCAATTGTTCTTGTCATTATTATGTTAGTAACATGTTTTAAATAGAGAATAGTTTTCCATGTAGACATCAAATACTCTTGTATTCTATGTTTGAATCTTTATATTGTTGTATAATATATAACTAAGCCACTAAGGCAGAACTCAGTCAAAACCTTTGTGAGAATCAATCCAGGCTGTTAAAATGCTTTCAGGTGCATGTTTAATAATACCTGAATTGATAATGAGTTGCCCTTATGTACCTTGAGAAATTTTTGACATACCCTTTCGACTTCACAGTCAATATATTGCTTTCTTTTAAATGTTTATTGTTTTTTGAGCAAACTACTACAAGCTGTAAATATTCAAGTACATAGAATGTAGTTGGCTTATATTGCTATCTTTTGTCATTAAATATGTGATACCTTCTGTTAAGAAAGGTCAGATTAGTCTTGAATCAGAAAAGAAGTTCAAAACTTTGCTACTAATTAATATGTTCCTAGGAAGCATTTGAGCCTATAATTATGTATCTTATCTAATCCCTCTTCTTTCCAGTTTTGCAGAGAAGCCAGTTTCAGTTACCTCTCTTGAAGGAACTGTTCTGTCATTTATTATAATGATATCCAAGCTTTCTGTTTCACATTTCATTCAACTTGTGTTTTCCTTGTATTGGAAATTCTTATTACCAAACCAGCAATTTTCCACATTTTACTTTAAGGGTTCTCTTTCTCTTATTATTTTTTTACATCTTAAACCTTTGTGGTTTAGGTTTTTTTTTAATTGGTTACCAATTATTTATTTTGATTTTTGTGTTTATTTAATGCCTTGTATTATCTTAATCTCTTGGTTTTCATGTTTAACTGGTGATTAAGGATATCCAGAATTTGGGATTTTTTTATTTTTTAGATTTGGTTCCACGTATTTCTTTTTCTTCCTTGTTCAACTTTTTTGCCACGCATATTGGCTAGATATTGTGGTAATCTTTTAATGTTTTTCTATATATCTTTAACATTGTTCCCAAGCTTCTTCTTCTGTGGTAGTTTGCCTGTATTTAAGAGTAGCAGTGGTTGTAATAAGAGTAGTGATAATGATGATGATAATAAGTAGGGCTTACATGGAGCAAATTTATATGTTTGTAAAGCATTTTATATTTTTTAATTCATTTGATCCTCACAACAACTTTGTGAGGCAAATGCTGTTATCTTCATTTTTCAGATTAGGAAATGAAAAAGTGAGTGTTTAAATAATTAAGTCTGGGTTACGTGGTCATATTTATCTAAAGCAGGATTAAAATTCAGATCTTTGCATTCAGTAATTATTCTTATAGCAGGTTTCAGATGGTTATTATATACTCGATGGGAGAGAAGCTAGTGTCAGACTTGGAATCAGGAAGTCCTAAGTTTGAATTTCACCTCAGACCCTTGAAAATTTATTTCACATATAACTGTCCCACTTTCCTCCTCTTCCAAATGGAGGTAATAGTAGCACTTATCTCACAGAAGGCTTAGAGGATCAATGAGATAACATGTAAAATATTTTTTAAACTTTTAAGAGCTATATAATTGCTAACATTATCATTATCATCATCATACAACTTTTAAATATATAAATATGTTAAAATTCCTGTTTACTAGGAAAAAATAGCCATTTTATCACAAGCATTTCTGAAAAAGATCTCATTTCTCAAATACATAGATAACTGAGAATTCTTTGCTGATCGAGAGGCAGCAGTCAGAAGCTAAACAATGGTGAGGAGGGATAAGGAGAAAGGAAAGAGAGGACTGAGCAAAATTTATAAAAATAGGAGTCATTATCCAATCAATAAAAATAATCAAAGGATATAAACAAAAGTTTTCAGAAGGACCAATCAAAGCTATCAATAGTCATATGAAAGAGTGCTCTTAATTGTTAATATTTAGATAAATGCAAATTAAAACAGCTCTGCGGTATCACTTCACCCTCATCAGTTTAACTAAGATGACAGAAAAGGGAAATGACCTATTCAGGAAGGGTTTTGGAAAAATAGGAACACTAATGCATTGTTGGTCAAACTGTGAATTAGTCCAACCAAAGGACTCTAAAATGCACCCAGCAACGCCACTACTAGAAATACATCCCAAGGCAGAACCAAAAGAACATCGTACACATTAAAAACAACATTGTGAGTTGATCAACTATGATGGTTGTAGCTCCTCTCAGCAGTTCAAAGATCTAGGACAACCTAGGGAGACCTGTTATGGATGATGCCATCAACACCCAGAGGGGGAAGAAACATCCACTACAAAATCTGAATGTATACTATGTTCACTCTTTTAAAACTTCTATGTTTTTCCTTCCTATTCCATGGTTTTCTTTCTTTTCCCTTGGTCCTAATTACTCGTACACAAAATTACTAGTATGTAAATATGTTAAACACAAACGTACATGTACAACTTTTATCAGATTGCTCGCCATCAAGAGGAGGGAGGTGGGAAGGGAGGGTAGTCGAAAACTGTGTAGCTTATAAATTTGCCAATGGATGAACATCAAAAAACTTTCATAGCATTTAATTAGAAAAATAAAATAAAATATCAATTAAAAAATATTCTTCGGTGGCTAGGTGGTGCAGTGGATAAATTACCAGCCCTGGAGTTAGGAGTACCTGGGTTCAAATCCGGTCTCAGACACTTAATAACTACCTAGCCGTGTGGCCTTGGGCAAGCCACTTAACCCCATTGCCTTGCAAAAACCTACCAAAAAAAGTATTCCTCAAGAAGAGCCAAGAAAAAGAAAAGGGTCTCTTATGTATAAAAAATATTTCTAGTGGCTCTTTTTGTGGTATCAAAGATTTGGAAACTTAAGGGATGAGCATCAATTGGGGAATGGTTGTACAAGTTATGTTATATGACTATGAGGGAATACTATTATGCTGTAAAAAATGTTGAAGGAGATGGTTTCAGAAAAATCTGTGAAGACTTATATGAACTGATGCTGAGTGAAGTGAACAGAACCAGGAGGACCATCTATATAGTTATGGCAGTAATTCAAAGATAATCAGTTTATTGTAAAAGAAAAAGTCTTGTGAAAGACCTTTAGTAAAGTCTACCAATAAATGATCCACCACAGCTCCAATGCACTCATTATATATTAAAATTCTGTCAATGTCTAGACAAAAACCTGATAGACTCAGAATGCAGATTGAGGCATAATTTTTCCGTTTCTTTTCTTTTTTTCAGAATATGGCTAATATAAAAATGTGTTTTGCATGATTTTATAATATCATTTCTCTTGCCTTCTTAATGGGTGGGTTAGAGGTAAAAGGAGGGAAAGAAACATGTAACTGAAAATAAAAATAAAATATTTTTAAAATTATCATTTTGATATGGTTCGCCTTTTAGTTGTATTCATGCTCAAAAAAGAGTTTCCATTTTTCCAAGTGTGCTCATCTGCTCTTCCCACTAATTTGTGATGTATGCAGTATTTTTCTATCCCTGTCATTTTTAGGTAGAACTTTAGCTTTGCAGTATGCATTCTTCTTCCCTTCTCTTCTTCCCTTCAATTCCCCCACCCTCCATTATTCAAGCTATTCTGAAACTGAAGACTTTCCTCAGATTGTGAATTTATATTATATGTGAAAAAAAGAATTTCTATTATTTGTGATCATTATGTAGTTCATTTTATTCAAGTTTTGTTAAATGCCTACTATGTGCAGTACAACATGATAGGTGCTATGACTACAATGATGAAAAGCAACTCAGTCCTTACTATTAATGAATATCATCCCCCAAATCAAAAAATATTATTCAACCCTCTGTCCTGTAGAACTAAACTAGCTTCTTAATTTTCCATGCAAGAATCATTTTTTTTTTGTGACCTTGGATAAGTCACTCAATCTGTCTAGGATTTAGTTCCTTATCTCTAAAATGAGAACAGGGAAGTTATGTCTCTAAGCTTTCTTACAACTCAGAATCTGTGATCCTATGAATCCACCATTTCAGGAAATTTTTTTTCTAGACTAGGCCTGTGATTTTAGTAATATGGAGTACTCCTGCTGGGGGAATACACTCCACCAATGCAGATTGGCCCCTGCTGGATAATATATAATCTTTGAGAATTGCTGGGGTATTGAGAAGGGAAGGAACTTGGCTAATCATGTAGACTTGAAAGAATCCCATACTCCCTAATTCTGAGGCCCACTCTCCCTCAATCATGCTGCCACATGATCTCTTTAGAATGAAGAAGGAAAATGACCATCCCTCACAGAGAATAATGCACTGAAGTTAGCACCCACAATGAAGTAACAATGGTGATATTGTCCAAAAACCATCAAAGACAGAGGACCCTCTTGGTCATGTTACTGTCTCTAAAGTACTCAGGGTTTTGTTTTGTTTTGGTGTGTTTTGGAGGCTAAGAAATAAGGAATGGTCAGTTTTCTCATTTTTAAAGATTCATTTACTTCTTTAAAGTTTTATTGATATATTTTGTTTTTATATCACAATCATTTTTGGCTATACCAGACATGAGGAAGTTTTATTTCTTCATCTCTTCTCTAGGACCAAGATTTGGAGTCAGAGGTTATGAATTAAAATCGCAGCTCTGTTATTTATTTCTATGACCCTGTGCAAGTCACATCACTTCTGTAGTTCTCAGTTTCTTTTTCTCTAAAACTAAGGAGCTGACTATGTAACCTAGAGCTCCTTATAATTCTAAATCTATGATCTCCTGAATGGTTAATGATAAAGTCCACACTGATTACCTCCTGCCTTTGAGGAAGTGATCTGAGGAGGGAGCCTGGTCACCTTGAGTTTTTGCCCTTGACTTCCATTAAGACCATAGATGATTTATTGGTTCTAGTTTAAAGATCCTAATCTCAAGGGACAGTTCTGAAATTTCTGAGCAGATGCCTACTTTGTCCCTTTTTAGCCATCAGAGCTCGGTCAGATGGAGCCCATGACTGCAACAAGTAGTTTTTATTTCTCAGTGATGCATTAAAATATTCTCTCCATTGTATCACTTCATGTGACAGGAATCCTGATTATGTTTCTTTTCAAAGAAATATCCCTGGATTCTGACTTTTTCCCCCCTCACATTTTATCTCAATTCTACAAGGAATCTAAATCATTATTATTTATTGGGAAATTATAAGACTCTCTATTTTCCAGCAGATAGGGTACTCTGTTAGCAGCTTCAGTGTCACTGGACTAATCAGTGCTCCCTGTACTGACAGCACTTAATTTTGACATTTAAGGAATGTTGAAACCATGTTCTTCTGAACTGTACTCTCATACCTAATCTAAGGTCAAGGGCAATACAAATGAAATCAGGTCCCTAAATTCTCCAAAAATGAAAAGAAAGCAAATTGTTACAAGCTTAGCCAGGAGTGTGTGAGAGCCAGCAGATGTCTCTTACTTTAGGAGGGGTCGAGGTGTGTGTGTGTGGAGTGGGGGGGGGGGGGGGAGTGAGTAAGCCTCAGCCATCTGCTGGCTCTCTCGCATGCTTGCTCCATAAGTAAAGTAGGTTAAAAAGACCCCACCAAGAAGTTGTGTCTCTTTAGTTATAAGACAAGTGATTAATTGCTATTATTTGTCTCTTTTGCAGGTTTGGGAAGTAGTCATTCATTCATTCATTCAACAAGTGTTTACCAAGTGTCTTTTATTTTGGTGACAGTCACTATGCTAGCCTTAACAGATATAATTTTTAAAAAAACAGATTGTTTTTATTTGCCCTCAAGGAGCTTACGTCCTTCTGTATTTGGGATGTTGTAACCACTTCCCCCTCTTTTATTAACTTGCTCATTCAGCTTCCTGAATTAAGTACTTATTACTAAGAGAGTTAGTCTGTTGTAATGAAACCCCCCTTCTCATGGGTGGCCATGTGCAAATGTGGGTTTACTCATCTATAAAATGGAAATAATCTTTTGCCTTATTCTTTCACATGACTGGCATGAGGAAAGCATTGTATAAGTCATAAAGTGTTATAACAATGTGAGTTATGTATGTATGTATCACTAAATGGGAAGGGGAGAAGAAAGAGTGATTGGAGAGGAATTGAGAAAAATGATAAATAGAAGTCATTGTCCTTGCTCTCTAGGAAGATATATATATATATATGTAACCCTCCATTTCTTCTAAATCTTGTGTGGCTATCATGGAATTGTATAATTCTGTTTATTTCTTCTTTATTGTGATTTTACTTTGTTCATTTTTTTATTTGGTAATTCATTTTTATTTTTATTGTTTGTTTTTATTATATTACTTCAAAGTTTATTGATTAGCTTAGTCTTTGTAAAGAATCATTTTTAGTTTTATTTACCATTCTGCTTCTTTGGTGGTTTCTACTGCATCTATTTTTCCTCTAATTTTTCAAATTTCTTTTTTTTTTGCATTTATTTTGAATTTCTTTATTTTCGATTGCATTGTCAGTTCATTAGTTTTCTCTTTTTCTGTTTTGTTAGTGTATATTCCTAGAGAGGTCATTTCTCCTTTGAAAATGAAGTCTTAGGGGCAGCTAGGTGGCATAGTGGATAGAGCACTGACCCTGGAGTCAGGCAGACCTGAGTTCAGATTCGACTCAGACACTTAATAATTGCCTAGCTGTGTGGCCTTGGGCAAGCCACTTAACCCCATCATTGCCTTGTAAAAACCTAAAAAAATGAAGTTTTAGCTGTATCCCAGAAATTTCAAAATGTTTCTCATTCTTATTATCTTTCTCATAGTTATTAATGCTTTCTATGATTAGTTCTACCCAATCATTATTAAGGATGTCATTATGAAATCTTCATTTAGATATTTATCCTTTGCTTATATTCCTAGTATTACTTAACTCTTTTTATTGAATTACGTATTGTCAATGATACATTCAGTAATTTTATTTTTAACATGATTTATTTTTAAAATACCATGTGTTATTGAGATATTTGTATGTTCACTAATGTTCCCATTGAGATGATGTTATAAGACTTTCAGCTCAAAACTGTTGAGAATTTTATTTAATTCTATATTTTCTATTTTCATTTTATCATCCTCTTAGCCATCTCCAAAAAAAGAATATTAAACTCTGGAATTATTTTTCTATGTCTTTGCAGTTCACCTAACTTTTCCTTTTTGAATTTAGGTGCAATGACATTTGGTATATATATATATATATATATATATATATATATATATATATATATATATATATATATGTATGTATATTGAATTATTCATATTGGTTCATTGTCAATGATTCCCTTAAACTTAATTTCTAGAAATTTTTAGTCTCACTAGTATGACAAGACAAACACCTATGAAACAATTAAATAACAAAGGAAATGCAAAGAGTAGTGACAGGCAATGAGTGATGTGAGTTTTAAGGAGAAGATTCAACACTTAAGGTAGGAGAAACCAAAAATGGTTGGGCACTGAAGGAGGCAATAGGTATATATCTGAAGAAAAGACATTCCCTGGCAAGGAACAGAAGTTACAGAATAAAAAAGCTGAAAGGGATCTGGGGATCCATTTAGTCTAACCTGTCCTGGAAAAAGAATATCTACAACTGGTGATTTGACCTCTCCAAAACCTGTAATAGGGGAGCAGCCTTACCTTTGATTTTACCACCTGAGAGAAGCCTCTAGGTTGATGGTAATGGAGGGCAGGGTAGATCTTTGGTGGATTTAAAAAAGAATCTCAGATATCATGTTGACTATGTTACTTTGAGTTCTCTCAAGTCTTAGGAATTAACCTAGTCTTTGATGATAAGGATATAGCTATCCTATGGGATGGCAGTAAAAGTGTCCTCACTACCTGACCAAGGAGTCCTTGGGATCTCCTTTCTCTCTCTCTCTCTATGTTCTCACCAACTAGTATGCGAAGGGGGATTTCATTACACCAGACTAACTCTCTTAGTAATAAGTACTTAATTCAGGAATCTGAATGAGCAAGTTAATAAAAGATGGGAAAGTGGTTACAGCATCACAAATACAGAAGGACATAAGCTCTTTGAGGGCAAATAAAAACAATCTGGTTTTTTTTATGTTATCTATTAAGGCTAGCATAGTGACTGTCACCAAAAAAAAAGACGCTTGGTAAACACTTGTTGAATGAATGAATGAACGAATGACTACTTCCCAAACCTGCAAAAGAGACAAATAATACCTTTCTAATGTCCTTGTCATGTAACACTATATATACCATATTTCTTGAAACTATCAGTTTCACAAAGGCAAGGATTGATTGTATCTTTGTACCTCTAGACACTTAGTAGCTTGTCCCAGAAAATGAGCAGCAGTAGAAATGCTGAGCCTAAATTGTGTTAAGGCTTTCAGTAGTGACTGCACCCAGCCACTCAGTGGTCCTTCCCCAGGGCCAGGCAGCACTGGTGCTGGCTAGAGGCCTGGGCACATCACAACCCACATCTATGATCCTTTGCCTCCTTTCAGGGACCCCCCAGTATACATGGAGAAAGATCGACTCATAGAACTGCTCCTGGTTGAGGCCCAGGAGCCCCCCAGGTGTAAAGTGGGTCAGCTGGAGGCATAGGAAAAGGTGACAGTATTTCCTTATTTTACCCCATGTGAATCATCAAATAGCTGAAAGCGACAGGAACCTTCACTTTTCTTTATGTACCCAGAACCTCTTCATGGAAGGAACTACAGGAATAAGTTATCAGCATCAATGTTTCCCATATCCACCATTAGAAGTTCCTACTATTCCAGTCAACGGGGCCTTTGATGCCTTCTCTATCTACCCCCATTGTACTATGGTGTCAATCCTGGACCCAGTACCTTTGTTTTCACTGGTTGAAGAGCTTTTGGGAGGCTTGGGTAGTAAGTTCTCCCTGATATCTGCAATTCTGTGATGTATTTTAGGCAGCCGAGGCTGCTCACAATAATTCTTGTGAAGTAGTCCTGGATTAGGGCTCCCTAAGGCAGGGTAGAAGAAAGAAAAAAGAATGTCACTTACGCTATGAAGCCATCCGTATCTAATACTATGGCTTCCTTGAGCCATCTGTCCAGAGAGGCTGGAAGAAAAAGGAAGTTCTTGGAGTTTAGCCTTTGCTTAAGGAGTCAGCAAAGTTGAATAAGCAACTCATTTTTATTCATCCTGGTTGAGAAGTGTTTCAAGTGTTGATTGTGTGATGCCCCAGTTTTGAAAAGTGTGAAATAGGCATGCTCTTAGTGAATGATTTTTGGGGGCGGGGTGAATAGGAAAAGTGAGTGTTCTTATTTTGGGTAAAACAAGGGACAATCCATTGAGTGAGCCCTCCCACCTAAGAAGATACCTCATTTGCTAAATCCCAACTATACCAGGAACATCATTCAGGGTAGAAATGATTGGAGGAGGAGTTAAACCATGACCTCCATTCCGGTCACCCTTCACTTCTTTCTCAGGCCATCTCTCTTGCACTGTACTCTTTTACCTTCCTTACCTTGACCATTTGGTGAACCAATTCATTTCTCTACTTTCTTGTACTTTCAAGTCCCTTATCCCCTTTTAATATCACCAGCCATGCCTTGCCAAACCCCAAATATGGATTACTCCTACCATCTTCTTCCTTTGTTCATGAGCTTCTAAATATAGCTAGAGGAAACCACAGAGCTCCACTAAGTCCAGTAAAAATGTGTTATCCAAATGTTTTCCAAACCAAATTAAAAGTGCTATTTTATTGAGAAACTTGCTAAATTATTAAGGTCACAATTACAAAAATATATTCATTCAATAATATTGGCATATCTTTAATTCTAAAAATATTTCAGCATAACAAAACTACTCCATTAACCAAACCAAATTAAAAGTGCTGTTTTAATTGAGAAACTTGCTAAATTATTAAGGTCACAATTACAAAAATATATTCATTCAATAATATTGGCATATCTTTAATTCTAAAAATATTTCAGCATAACAAAACTACTCCATTAACCAAACCTGCAGATCACAATGATCAACAGTTTTCTGTCAGTACTTTCTGTGCTAAAAGATACAGATGGTTTTCTGCTTCCCTTTGTATGAGAGAACCTAGGCAGTGATTGTACAAAGACAAAACAATTGATTCTTAATTTAAATTTGAAATGCTTGCATGCGTGTAACTTGGTATCTCAATTACTGCAACTGTCAATCAGTCCTTCCTGGTACCAAGTTATATCTAAGCTTAAAATCAGTATAAACTGACTATTAAGACAGTCACATGATTAGAATAAAAAAATAACAAAAAAACTTAAGCTTTCCTCACCAAGATGACTCTAACAAACTTCACCATTTTTGAATACAACTTAAAACAAATGTAGCAAAGTGTTTAAATTTTTTATTATTATGAAATACACTAGGGTTTCACATTTTTTAATATGCAGATTTGAAAAGGATAGTAAAATTAACCCCATTCACTTTTTTAAAATAAGGATTCAAGTCAAAAATAGAAAAACTGTCTCATTCATGTGACTTAGATGCTTATACAAGTAAAAAATAAATGATCCAAACATATTTTAAGTTAAACTTAGGGGTTTGCCAGTAAATAGAGTTTTAAAAAATAAGATAAACTTGGACATAATGTTTTCAAGACACTTTAAAAAGGTAATTAATGTTAAAACTTATGAAATAAATCATCTTTAATATCGAGTAATACAAATTATTACATGACTCTCTAGTTCTAATTTTTTTTCATAAAACTTCAACTCAAAGATAACATGATCACTTTTTTTCCTACCAGATTTAAACCAGGAATAATTTTTCATAACTGTATACAGAATTGAATGACTTAAATTTATATGATTTTAGTAATGAGTATGCCAAAAACTAAATTCTAAAACTTATAGCATCATATTAGATTCAGCTTTAAAAATAATTCAAAAAACTGTAAATGATTTCATTTTTTATCTTTATATCCCTATATATGCATAGCACATAATAGACACATGGTAAGTATTTGCCAAATTAAATCATTTCTTTCTTAATTTCTCAGCTCAGTGGTTCAGATGAGATATACAAAAATTTTCTGAGCTGAAATGTACAAAATTGTAAATGTATACCAAAATTATGGTAGAGGTTTTATTAGTATAAGTAAGTTAAACTGCTCCAATTGCAATATGTACAAAATTATAGCAAGAATATTTTAACTACTGTTAGATGTTTGTAGAGATTTTCCTCCACCTTTTGATGAAAAAAATAGGAATAATTGAATTTCAAAAACAAACTCCTTTAAAAACACTCACAAACTAGGTTGAATAAATACCACTTGTTAAAAAAATTGGGGAGTGAGAGTGAAATGAAGAATTAGGAAGACTTCTTAATTAGATGATTTTCAACGTCTTTCCATGAAGTGTGAAGTATACATAATCATGAGATTCATTTACTGCTTAATATCCAACTGCAAGATTCTGTAATTTATAGCAATGCCTTAGATATTAAAATTATTTTAAACAATTGCATTCAAATCAGTTACTAACAATTTTCACCTTAATTGGTGACTATTTTATTCAAGAGGAGCTTAATCAGAATAATAATCATATGGCAAGCAAAAATTATTCTTGGCTTTTGTTTGATAAAGTTTCCTTATCTGTTTTATATAAACATATTTTAGGTTTAGAGGAAAAGTAGAGGATGGATGCTTAATTTCTATTTGTCCTGTGAGAATGAACCTGAATAAGAGCCTGGAAGATTCCCTATGATACTGCCCTGAAAAAAGTGGCAAAACAAGTATTCATTTGGAAATTCACTTTCATTGGTAATGTGCTGGACAATCCCTCCCTGTAAAAACCTCTCTACAAAAAGCACACCTTCACCCTGGTCAGAGGCAAGACCTGCTTCACTTTGCCAATTCACCAATTCACTTAGCCACAAAACAATTTCATTAGAAATCTTTTATTGCACCTTCTTTCCTTGACACAGAGATCACAGTGCTAATGAACAAACTTCTGACAGCTCATTTTGATTTCCTCCCGAATGGATGAGGATTCATTTTCCATTGTTTCTTTTTTATTCTACAAGAATTCAGATCTTCTTTTGAAGGGCAGAATGAATAAATGGTTGTCTAACCCAATTCCACAGGAAATAAAACCTTGATCAAAATTAAAAACAGCACCAAAAACTGTCATTCGACATATGATAAAAATATTAGGAATAATAATATTTATATAATGCTTACCATGTTAAGTTTTTACCATGCTAAGTGCTTTTCACTTCCTAATTTAATCCTCACAACCTGTGAAGTAGGTGTTCCCACTAAACCCATTTTACAGATGAGGAAACTGAAGCAAACAGAGACTACGTGATTTGTCCAGGATCACACAGCTAATAGTGTCTGAGCCTGTATTTGAATTCAATTTTTTCTGACTCCAGATCCAATGCTCTATCCACTGCACCAAGAATCAAGTTCCTGGTTGAACAGCCACCGACTGTAAAGATTAGCAAGTGAACTGACAATAAGCAATAAAAGTAGCAACATATGTATAGGCAACTGCTTGTCTCCAGTCTGTAGAAACTGTTCTTTCTGAGCTAATAAGCAGCTCTGAGAATTGCAGTCTCACCCAATGCTCATTTTTCCCAAGGAGGGTTTTGGGGTCTCACCTGGTCTGGTAGTTGCTATCAGTTTTACTGCAGAATGGCACAATTCAGCACTGCCCACTGAAGATGAACAGGAGCATCTTCTGATAGTCGAACTTGTAAAAGGTTTTGGTTCCTTCGTTGGCACTGGACTCTCCTTAACAGCAATCTTTCCAGTCTCTCCTGCTTTGCTGTTCTTAGAATGATGATCTAATCCCTCATAATTCCCTGCCGGTGTACTCTTATTACTAATACACATGATCCCAGTATGCTACAAAACAGGATGAATGCTGTGATGATGATCTGATCTTTCCATACAAAAAGTCTGAATCAAAACTATCACCATTATGTTTTCTATCAAAACAAGGATGAAAATTCCCCATCCAAATTCAATGAAAATTCCTACAAGAATCTGTATTGTTTCTTTCTTTTTCAACAGAAACAAAGAAACTTATAGAAGCCCTGCTTATAGCTAAGTGCTATAGAAAAAACTCTATACCAGAACAAGCACAAGAATTTGTTTGAACAAATTTTTCTTTAACGAAATTCCACAGCACCATATCAGAACAGATAATAAACTGACAAGGAGTAAATAAGTTGCTATCAGATAAAGAAACTGCATCTGTTTCCAACTCAAAAATAGAACAGCAAGATACCAGATCAAGGAAATCAAACTAGTGATACTTATATCAAAGTTCACATTATGGATAGCGTATACACCGTGTGTTTTAGATCAATGGAGGGAATGCTCAGTAACCAACCAACAGAAACATATATAAACAGTCACAAAAGTATTTGTCACCATCCTTAGGCTTATGATCTCTACTTCCATGTTGAACTGTGCTGCAAAGTTAACCACTCCCACCCAGTATTATTGGAAAGTCTCCATAAAAAAAATGTATGTTGATAAGTTAGTATAGTTCATTAAACTACTAATCTTGTTCAGGAGCTCCACCATTTCTCTACACAGAAGTGACATCACCAGGAGCTTAGCTGTAGTGAGCAAAATGATCGCAACAAATGCAGATTTCTTGGGCTTCTTTATTTGTCCCACCATTGTGCAACCAAGATAAAAGAGGGCTGGGCCAAAAATAAAACTCCCACATCTATCTAGAAAATTTTCCTAGAAATTTCTTCAAATTAACTAATATGTTCTGACCAAGAATAAGATTGAAGGAAATTCCAATGAAGACCATAAATGCTGTTGAGTTCTACTACATATTCAGAAGTCCAAGTCTGACAATTTATACTTTGTTTTAAGAGGAGTCATACTCCTCTTTGCATTTTTGAATCTCACCAAATAAATATACTAAGGTCCTGGATAAATACCTATAATGCTACAACAATAAGATATCCCAGTGCAAAGTCTTTACTTTGTATAGCAAAAGTAGGGAAGAATACAACTTTATCAAATTGACTGTTAAGACAGGCAACTGATAATATTAACATATACACAATAAAAAATATAGAGACTTTGGCAACTAAAAACTATAAAGGAAGAATCGATTTATATTTAAAAATTGAATATAACCATGTTTTTGAATAGTATAGCTGGAAATGCTAAATGGAAAACAAAATCCCCTAGTCCTTTAGCCTAACGTGATGCTATAATGTGGGCATTTTCTGCTAAGTAACCAAAAGGAATTCTATTAAAGCATTTTTTTTAGGTTTTTGCAAGGTAAACGGGGTTAAGTGGCTTGCCCAAGGCCACACAGCTAGGTAATTATTAAGTGTCTGAGACCAGATTTGAACCCAGGTACTCCTGACTCCAGGGCCAGTGCTTTATCCACTATGCCACCTAGCTGCCCCTATTAAAGCATTTTAAAAAAATCTTTTATGTTTTTCCAATTATATATAAAAAACAATTTTAACATTAATTTTTAACTTGGATTCCAAATTCTCTCCCGCTCTCACTCCCCTTTCCCTTTATTGAGAAGACAAGCAATTTGGTATCAGTTAGACATGTACAGTCATGCAAAACATATTTCAATATTAGTCATGCTGTGAAAGAAAACAGACCTATCCCCTCAATTAAAAACATCAAAAAAAAATTTAAAAAGTTAAAAAAATTGCTTCAATCTGCACTCAGACTCTATCAGTTCTTTCTCTGGAGGTAGATAACGTTTTTCAACATGTGTCCTATACTGAAGCATTCTAACAAGACTAGAGAAAAAACTAATTTTTGACATTGTTGGAGGATTACTCATAGAACTGAATCCATGAAATACTGTTATAGGCAAAAACTTGATCGTATTGATTGATGAAGTGAGGTTATTTGAAGTCAGGTCAGCAAAAGAATTCATTTTTCTTTCATGTAGACTACTCTAACTAAAACTCTGAGATTGAAATGTAGCCCCTGCTAACTCAGAATTGGAGAGTATGAAATTGTGCAGTGGTTCCTTTTTCATCTGGTTCAAGAAGCCACTACAGACATTGATTTGACTTAAATATTAAGAGCCTCTTGAAAGATACATTAGTCCAAGACAAGATGGTTCACAGTCCCAGAGGCAGCCAGCCATTCGCCACAACCTCAAGCTTAGCTGGAGTTTGGGGGTGCCAGGCAGGTATACAGTTCCAAGATCTCCCTACCCTCCCAGCCTCCAGTTGCTGATGGTTCCAAAGGTACTTTCCCTTCCTCATGCTCCCAAGAGCTCCAAGGCTCCTTTTCCTGTAGGGTGCCCCCCCCCCAGGCTCTTACCCAACCTAGCTCAGATTCCATCTCTGTGGAGGCACATCTATTATCTAATTTCAAATGGGCTCTCACTGTAACATTCAAATTATTCTATTCCTCCCTATCAATTTCCTATTCTATTCTCTACAGTGACTATGTCTGATGTATTTGTCACTCTCCTCTCACCTCCCATAAAAGACCTTCTTCCTTCCACCATCATAGCTGAAGACTTAGTTTCATATTTACTTGAATAAGAAGAGACTGACATGAATTCCCCTTCTCACCTCATCTTTCATCTCAAATCACTCAGACATCTTCCTTAGCTATCTTCTGCCTCATTCAGATGTCACATGAAGAGCACCAAATGTCTCTATGCCGAGACAAATTCTGCATGTCCCTTTAATACCTTCCCCTCCTGTCTTCTCTAGCAGATTGTCTCCATTATCATCCCCACTCTTTTTATTTTTGATTCTCTCCCTCTGATGGCTGCTTCCCTATCACCCACAGATATGCCCATGCTACTCCCATTCTTTAAAAAACAAAACAAAACCTTCCTTCAATCTAACCACTTCAAACCTCTCCTTCCTGGCCAGGCCTTCAAAAAGGTACAATTGGTGTCTATACTTAAACTTTTCTCACTTTATCATAAACCTCCTGATATCTGATGTCTAACCTCATTATTCGATGAAAACTTCTCTTTCCAAATATGCCAATGATCTCTTAATGACTTCTTTCCAAACCTCATCCTTCTTGTCATTCCTGCAGCATTTGACACTGTTGATCATCGACTTCTCTTGAATATTCTTTTTTTTCTTGTTTTTCTAAAACGACTCCCTCCTAGTTCTTCCCCTAATCTACCTGATTTCTGCTATTTGGTCTCCTTTGATGGTTC